>NC_085140.1:94671984-94975488 GCF_024139115.2 Armigeres subalbatus | reverse complement strand
AAGAAACGCCACCTACAAGCCCTTCTCGACTGTCCCAGTATGAAGAAAGAATTCGCCGCTGCATTACATTATCGGTAGTCGACGAGTACGAGCGCCACACGAAAACCCTTCGACAGCTGGGTGAACCAATCGATGGATGAAGCACTATGTTGGAGCATTTATTGTGTCTTCGACTCGACGACGTGACACTGAATGCTTGAGAGGACTTTGCTACAACCGCTGAAAACCCCGATTATTCTTGTCTGGTCGAGTTTCTCTAACGTCGCATTCGTGTATTGGAATCAATGTCCGTAAACCACCAAGCAAATCCAACATCTAGCAATCAACCCATTATGTTTCGACGATCATCGTTCTATAAAACCGTTTCGCATGCTGCAGCTGAAACTACTCATCGAAAAAGCCACTCCTGCGATCAACATCATCCGCTCTTCCAATGCCCACGATCGAAAAAAATGTCCCTTCCCGATCGGCTTAAAGTAGTAAATGATCAACACCTCTGCCATAATTGTTTTCGCCAAGACCACCTTGGTCGCAATTGGCAATCCTTCCTAAGTCCTTCATCGGACAAGACACAGTAGCAAACAACAAACGAACACCCCCATCGATGAATGCTGTCACTGCTCAGACTACCGAACCAACTTGTCACAAATATCAAACGCTAATGTTTTGCTGTCGACGGTCGTGCTGATGGTTGTTGATTGTCACGGACGAGAGCATCCAGCGCGAGCATTATTGGACAATGGCTCGCATTCCAATATCACCAGTGAACGACTATGCCAACTTTTGCGGTTGAAACGGAATAAAATAAGCGTCTTTGTGTTTGATGTCGGTTTGTCTTCCTCTAGTACAAATCAATCCGTCACTACCACTATCCGATCGAGACACTCTGATTTTGAGATCAATCTTGGCTTTCTCGTTATGCCCCGTATTACAATAGATTTGCCCGTAATATCCTCTCCGACGGATGATTGGCATGCACCCAAAAAACTATCTCTTGCTGACCCGTCTTTCCACAAAACCGGTGCCATCGACATGTTTCTTGAAGCTGGACACTTTTTTTTCCTACGTGAACCCCGGGTGCCGAATCGAGATGGAAAATGGTCCCATTCTCATCGAAAGCGTATTCGGTTGGATCGTTTCCGGAAAAAAAACAAATGCTCGTCAGTTCGTCCCCCGTATGTCACGTCACACTTTCCGATTCTCTCCATGAAGCACTGGAGCGCTTCTGGCGCATCGAAGAAGTTGACAACAAGCAAAGCTACTTGGTGGAAGAACAGCAGTATGAATCTCACTACGTTTCCAGCGTCTCCCGCACAGCAGAGGGAAGGTATATCGTCCGTTTACCTCGTCATATCAGTTTCGATCACATACTTAGTAAGTCGAAATCTTCTGCCCTTCGTCGCTTCCCCTTCTCGAAAAAATGGCTGAGCAAAGAACCCCGTTTGAAAGACGAATTCAACACATTTCTAGCTGAGTACTTGGAACTTGGCCATATGAGGTTTGTCCCGCTGACCGAAGCCGATCCCCCTCAGGTTCACTATTTACCTCATCATGCCGTACTAAAAGAAGCCAGTACCACTACCAAAGTACGGGTTGTGTTTGACGGATCTGCCAAAACATCCACGGGCTACTCCATTAACGATGCCCTTCAAGTAGGCCCAATTGTCCAAGACGAACTGCTGACCCTCGTCCTTCGATTCAGAAAGTATCCCATCGCATTAGTCGAGGACATTGCAAAATGTACCGCCAAGTATTGCTGCATCCTGAGGACACTTCCCTACAGCGAATTCTCTGGCGATTCAATCCCAATGAGCCAGTGGTCACATATGAACTGCAGACAGTCACATACGGACTCGCATCGTCATCTTTTCTGGCCACACGCACTCTACAACAGCTTGCTGCGGACGACGGTGATACCTACCTACTCGGTGGACCTGCTCTAAGGAAAGGTTTCTATGTGGACGACTACAGCGAACACAGAGGAGGAGGCAATACAAACCCGTAAGGAGCTGGATGAGCTGCTTGACAGAGGAGGATTCCAGTTAAAAAAGTGGGCATCGAACAATCCAATCGATTTGGAAGGCCTCGCACCATCACAAATCGGAACCCAATCAACACTGAAGTTTAACCATTGCGAGCCCATCAAGGCACTGGGTGTCTACTGGGAACCCGGCCCGGATCAGTTGCTTTTGGAATCCACTATAGTCCTCGGTGATGGCTTTCCCACAAAGCGATCCATTCTCTCAGCTGTCTAAAAACATTTCGATCCTCTTGGGCTCACAGCACCGGTCGTCATACGAGCAAAAATGTTGTTACCCTGCGGATGGGACGATGAGATACCCGATATCATACGAATCAAATGGGAAAACTACTGCATCGACTTACCGAAGATCACTACCTACCGTGTTAACCGTTATGCATTTTTGCCGAATTCCACTGTGTTTGCTCTATATAAGCTAAGCTTTCCATCGATGTATAAATATTCAAAATCGGTGGTTGCGAACCTGGCCCAAAAATAGTTTTCAAAAAGAAATCCAAGATGGTGGCTAGATTCAATATGGCTGCTTCTATTTGTATTATTGCAAATTGAGGATATACTCTTCCCCTTTCCAACGATAGGTTGATCTCTAAGATCGGTTGAGAAATGTTGGAGTTATGACAGTTTTGGTGAGTCAATAATTGGCAAAAATCGAGGGGTCCATAAACGTGATTTCGTGTATAACTATCGAGGGGTCTATCTTTCTGAAGAATTTAACTCGGATCCTTAATATACTCGCCAAAAGCTTTCGAATGAACATAAATTTAGGAATTTTTAAGAACCTCGTGCAAATAGTGGCCCGGTCTCAGCGAGAATTACTCAGTAGTAGAGACATTGCGGTTATCTGAAAATTTTGAATGTCTAGGAGTTCATGGCACCTGTACCTGTAATAATATTTGAAGAAAATGGTGGTTGCAATGGGGTGGCAAAAAACTGGAAAGCTGGAAAGTTCTCGTTCTCAAATATGTTGGTTACACGACTGTTAAAACACAACTGTTAAAACGTATTAGCGCCTTAACCTCGCCAGCAAAAGATGTTTCGCCAGTGACGACCGCGACAATCTTCCTCTATAGTTTATTACCTCTATTCAAACGCCTCGTCAGCACTGTACAAAATACAACAGCGCACGTGCCGCTGGCTGTGTTATAGTGCTGGTAAACTTTTTTTTAAATCTTAATCATGGAGATTTTTAACTCTGGTTTTTAAGGCTGGTTCATATCCTAAAATAATACAAATTCAGTAATTAAGTGTCAAATTATATAATAAGCCAGTTATATAATTTGACACTTAATTACTGAATTTGTATTATTTTAGGATATGAACCAGCCTTCAAAACCAGAGTTAAAAATCTCCATGATTAAGCAATAACTGAACATAACTGATACAGCCGAAACCCAAGATGACACCCAAATGTACAAGCCTGAGAGGATAAAGTTTGAATATACAGAAAACACATTTTGTTACGATCCTTTTACTTCAGAAAAATATGGCTTACTGCCAATTAGATTGTTCCTGACGGCCATTTATGGGAAGCATTTAAATTATAAGATGATAACTTTTATTATTCGTCCCAGTCAGTTGTCGACCACAAGGATTAACATTGATGGTTGGTTGGTTGAGCTCATAAACTTCCCATCGTAATGCATAAGACTTGTCCTCCCATTTCAAGCTGGGGCAACCACATTATTCCCCCTTTCCTAGAGTCTTATTACGTGTAATCCAGCTGAAAAACTTGCTTTCAAAAATACTCTGTCAAACAACCTTTCGTGGTCCCCACTCCACCACGCGTTAATCATTAATCGGATTATAATGGGTAGGGTAAGAAAAATATTTGCAAATGAAAAGTTTGAGCTCCTTACTTCGTTGAATAGTGGAATCTCCCTCGCTGTTTGTCAAAACGAGGAAATGTGTCACCATCAGCGAACCAGGCAATTATTTACAGACAATAGCAGCCAAATCGCGTACGGAATAAATTATGTTAATTGATCATCAAATCCCTCTCGCTCTGGCCTTTCGCTAAAGCTCGCCTTGGACTGCTGTGGACGGGGACTGAATAAAATATTACAACCAGCTCCATTTACCGCATTTTCGCTTTTCCTATCCTGCCGGGAGGCAACCGCGCCGCCGGCCACTCGGCCAACATTGCCATTGTATTGCCGCAATAACAGTACGAACGACATTTGTTCAAATGCTGCTAATACTTCCATTTTCTCTTTCGTAACAGAAAAACTTTTTACGACAAACGAATGAAATAATCACCAACCACCAGCTTGGTGGCAAATAATTTGCTGAAGATAAGGAAATTGGCCTCTCTGTAGCTTAGTCTTTGCCTATTCGTTCGGGACTGCTGTCGATGGTAAGCAGCTTTGCCAGTTTAGTAGGCGATAGATATGTTCATTCCAAATCATAAACATGAACATGTGGTTAGCATCTGGCTTATCTTTGCTGCCTTTTCCATCTCGTTGAACAAACACAAATAATACATTTGTTCTACTTGGAGTTTTATTCAACTGTGTTTTGTGTGTGTAATTTATAAAAACTGTCAAACATAATTAAATAAAAATAGACTTGGGAAACATAAAAAAACATAATTTTTTTCAATTTTTTAATAATTTTAGTTAAAGTTAGTCGACACCGCTCACAACGTTAAATAAATTGCCAATGCAATAGAGTAAGTTTAATTTTCTAATGAAAACTGCGTTTTTTGAAACCGTGAATGAAATCCAAAACACCAAAATATAGCCTAGTTGCTGAAATAACCAGCTGGAACTTCCGTCCAGGTTACAAAGGGGCCGGTTGAGTCAATGAAAATTTTAAAGCAACAGATTCTTAAAGTCATCCTATTCTTGAAATTTGAGAATAATATGGTTTAAATCGGATTGGTAGCATTTAAGGCCAGGGTATCCCGCAGGGACTATTGAATCCGACTGAGCAGTGATCATTTAATTCGAAACACAGAGTAGTCTTATTTTTATTGCTTTTCCGGATTTTCAGCTAATTCAAGGGCAGACTACAAAATGATAAGTTAATTTGCAAAATCGTCTGAAAATATTATATCTATAAAGGTACCGTCAAATGGGGGGAAGATGATCATTTGATGTGTCAGTCAAAAGTGCCATTTTTGTTTTAAGAAACGGTAGTCAACAATATTCTCAGTTCAAATAATGTTACCGCTAGGTGGAAATCCGAGTTTTTCGATTATAATCATGAAAATGTATTTTGTGGAAGAAAGAAAGAGATAGTCATAAATGACGCTGTTTTCGTTTCAAATATTGACTTCGTAGACTTCTTTACGTAGGAAATTCAACATTCATACAAATAACCTAGTGTATTTTGCCTACTAGGTCATAATGATTTTAGTAGAGCTGTCTTGATCCACTTCACCCGAAGCCAGCTTACCCAACAAATGTGTGATAATGTAAGTTATTTTAACAAATGCGAACGCATTTCAGAAAACTAAAGTTGTTGATTATTGCAACGTATAGCAGTACATGTTTTGAAAATATTTGTTTCGATTTAAAATGTAAAAACACATTGTTATTGCATGTTTTGTCTTAAAATTGATCATCTTCCCCCCAGTTGACGGTATTTGATATTCATGAAAATTAACCTTTATATTCCTTGACCGGATCAATATATTAGGATACGACATTCCAGGCCTCTAACCCGGGTCCAGCAGGAACATCCGAAACGAGCTGTGAAGTGGTCAGTTGTATCAAAAGAATCAATTAGAATTCAGCCTAAATGCTTCTATTCGCTATCTTGGCCTCCAATAACTCCAATAGTTGACTACATAGTGGTCAGTATTTTTTTTTCATAAGAAAAATGAAAATGTTCTTCAAAACAATTAATAAAAAGCAATAAAAAAAATAATTAAAAAAAAAATAAACAAAAAAGTAATAAAATTGATAAAAATTTTCATTTTCCGTTTTACAAGAATCTATAAAAACTGCTCAGTTTTATTGCTTTCGTTATGGAAAATTTCTTTTTTTTATTGCTCTTTATTGATTATTTCGAGGAAAAAAAATTTTGTGGAAAATTTTGCAATTATTAATAGCTTATTAGCTATGTTTGATTTATGGGAATTTTGTGTATTTTTTTCCGTTGAACATTTTGATTTCTCTATGGAAAATTCTTCTTTTATAATTGCAATTTTTGCTTTTAAAAGAGCTAATTTATTTTTGGAAAAGGATCAAAGAGGTGAGTCCGGTGCTGGTCGTCATCACTGCCGCCATTTAACAGAAGCATTGAAGACATTTATCGATGGAAGGAAGTTCTTGGTCGAGATTATGCTTCAGCTTCCAAGTCCCCACACTGCTGATCGACACAAGATCGTTGGTACTCGATTCGAAGTCGTAACATGAAAGCGATGGGAGGAGTTACGGTGGAGCATTCCGACGAGCAGAACATTGCACGCGATGGTGGCAAGGGTCGTTGCGCCAGCGGCAGGGAGATGCACTTCTTTTCGGTATCCGGACGGAATGATTGGATAAGGAATGGTAATTGTTGTAAGTCCATTCTCGATTTAGTGAGTACATTTTTTTTCTATCGTCCTTCCTTTCACCATATTTTGTGCTATACAGTCCTAATATTCATTACGTTAGATTTACCATAGTTCGGTGTTCAGTATGACAGCACGGACGCGCTCAATTCATGTTTCATGTTTTTGTTTGTTTTTGGCTTTTATATTTATTAAAACAATGAGTTAAACCTGGGAAGCAATTCACGGGAAATTGAGAAAAATCATAAGGTAGGTGCTTGGAGGTCTGTGGGAGATGTGTTAGAACGAGAAATTGATAAGATCTAGCCGCGTAGAGGGCGAGCCTGATAAATTCGAGGATTTATGTATACAAACGTTCCAAAAAATCTTCAAATTTTAATATTAGACTACTGTTCTCCGTGCTTTGCCATCAAAATGTCATAAGCCAAAATACTTTAGTTGTTCCACACTGTGCCACCAAAGTACTATTTGATGGGTTAAATAGTACCTATTATGAACTTAAATAGTTCAACTCATTAAAGAGTAAACACCGTTTACTCATTAATGGGTAAACCGCTCGTACGTCAAATTACCGAGTGATTTTTACACATTATTTCAAAAACGTTTTTCAAGAAAATGTGTAAAAATCACTCTTTATTATTTAAAAAAAATACTCCCCAAAAATATTATAACAAATTTAAACTTTAATAATAACTAAATTATTGTACAAAGACTTCTTCTTCTTCTTCTTATTGGCATTTCAGCCCCACACTGGGACAGAGCCGCCTCACAGCTTAGTGTTCATTAAGCACTTCCACAGTTATTATCTATCTATAAGGTTACGATATTTTGTGTTACTTTTCGGAAGTGTTTCGCGTTGCGCCCGGGTTTCATTTTGAGATTATGCTGATACCATGTTCACTTGATTTACAATCGATGAATAGTCGGACTAGCTATATGATTCTACTATGCTTCGCGAATGTTGTTAAGTTATGTTAAAAGTTTCTTTCTGAAATTAAATCTACGGGGAGCATGTTTCTTAATGGTTTTATGGGTTTGAGCAGACTTTATGTACCATCCATGGCGACAATGTTTATGACTTTAATATTAGTATTCTTTTTTTTATTTGGCGTCATTGAATGGTTTAGATGTTTACTGATTTTGTTGTCCCTGACCATTATTTTGCTAAAAATTTGAAGGTTAGCATTGTATCTTATGGCTTCATATTGGAAGCTAATATCAGAGCCAATATCTTCCTTTTCTGTTGATGTTCTCTGTTTTCATTTTGTTCGAATCGAAGTCCATTAACGGCTAACAACAATTGTATGATTTTAACTCTTTATAAACCGTCGTAGCACTTCTGTACTATAATGAATGTTCAATTAAGATTTTCCATACGTTGACAATATTTATTTTTTGATAGATTACCATTTCTATGCAGCATACTACTCATCAGTCTTGAATAAATAGCACCATTCATTGTTTTCAAAACATTCATGATGCTTGAAATAGATTTTTTTTTAATTCATCATGAAAAAGATACATCTCAGTATGTAAAACCCACTAAATTTCACTCGGTTCAAAGTTGAACGGAACATACTACACATGCTACATGGTTGACATCTGCACATCACATGTTCTTGCAGCTGTCGGATCATTACCAAAATTCAATTCAACTCATAGTTATTGTCGATTTCTGGCCAATTTCTGATCAATTTCTAGCTTCGGCTGGACATATACTAAAATTGGAACGATACAGAGAAGATTAGCATGGCCCTGCGCAAGGATGACACGCAAAATCGTGAAGCGTTCCACATTTTTAATTTATTTGTTGATCAAAATCATTATCATATCAGGGGGGAAGGGGAATTTAATTTCTTTTTGCTCTTTTTTCGTTTCAGAGAGCGAGCAAAGGCGCTTAAACCTAGGCTATTAGCCAGGGCAAGGCTAATACCTTCGCCCCATCCGAGGAAAATCATCGGCAAGGATAATGGAGTGACATAAATTTCTTAGCAAAGTCACTCCCAACGTATTTCCACAAATTTTCTATCATTTGCTTATAATGATACTCCTAAACCACATACCCTACCCACCATCCAATTCCTTGACATCTATGAGGGCGTCGGTGAGTCGCTGGCCTCTCGTTAAGTAGATGTCATATCATCATTTCCTTCCCTTTCCTAGTAACGGAGTAGATGGGCGTGGCCGGCAATGATAGCTCTCATGTTTTATCATTTTGGACCCCCAATTGGATTTCCATTGAATCCCAAATGGAAATCCATAAGCAATTGGGGTAAGAAAGGTAAAGAATATACATGACAACTATCAGTATGCAATCTACGAAATACTCCGTTACAACGCAACACAACGCAACGCAAAAAGAGCTAATTTATTTTTGTTTTGGGGTATTTTTGGGTATCAAGATTTTAGGACCCCCCTCCCCCTCTGTCAAGCTTTTTTGTATACCGAGTGTACGCACTGTCACAGAATCTTGACCCCCCTCCCCACTTAAACTGTGGACGTCATTTTTGAACGACCACTTGTGAAAAATTGTTTATGGAAATTTCATATATATTTATTGCTCATATCCTGATTTCTGTATTGAAAATTTAATTTTTCTAGGGTGAATTTTTATTTTGGTCAATGGAAAATATCATTCGAAAAGTTTTTTTTGTCCTTACTAGCGAGACTTTCACCCCGAGGCTGGACCGTTTCGTATTTGAAAAGTTATTTGAAATTCATGGAGATTGATAACAATTAGTTTAAGCGGATTGGTTCCATTTAAGCCACTGTTTCGATTTCTAAGAACTTTCGGATTTGGCTTCAATGTTGTCAATTATCACTACAAGAACAAACATCAAGTACTCTGGCATCAAAGATTAGAATTAGAGTTAGGTTGCAATAATAAATGCGAACATATTCATATTTGATTAGTTGGTACAAATAAATCCAGTTGCGAACCGCTATTATAAAGCATGTATGTTACACCAAATCGCCACATTGTCCTTGAGTGTTAGACCTTGACAAAATATCGAAATAAAAACTGCGGATAAAAATTGCTTCGCAGATAACGGAAAGGTGATAAAGAATTAGAATCAAATCCAACGATGTATACGCTTGGATTTGCCGATACTGTTACGCTCCCATCTCTGGGTTCTAACATTTCAGATAATGAACATCAAGGTTTCTTTTTTAAGCTCTGCAAAATCGGGTACCGGTGTAGGGGAGATCGGGGCTGGTTGGTCGAGTTTTGCTTTCTGTACTAATTCTGGTAAAACTTTTTAGTCTTTAGCACATTTGTGACATATTTTCCGATGACATACCGATAAAAACAAATATTGGGAAAATAATTAGAAACAAACAAAAGTGGTGGGAAAATTCGGGCTAGGGTAACTGTACCGGTTTTGGCCACGTCTCCTGATTCGGCTAATTAATAAAATCTCCGAAAATAAAGCAATTTACGAACGTTTCATCTGTTCCAATAGATGATATATCCCGTAGGCTTCTAATTTGCTACTAACTGATCGATTATTTTTGAAGAATGTGTATTTTTCAAGGTTGGCCAAATAATGTATTCCACTTTTTAACATCTGTCCATATACCACGTGGACAGGTTTTGGTCAGTTTCAGATACCCCCTGCCCCAGCGTGGACAATTTTCCTTATAAATTTAAAACATGAAGCGTGGTCAGTCCACATACCCCCCTCCCCCCTCCTTCCTACAAAATTGTCCACGTGGTATGTGGACAGCCCCATATGAGAGGTTTGTGTTGTCACCAATTTGTAGCAAAAGTTCTCCTGAAAAACCATGAAGGAGACGCCAAGTTCGTAATTTTATTACTTTTGGAGATTTATTACTTTTTATGTCAACAACATTCAACATTTTTGTCATATAAGCATACAAATGGAGACGCATGGTGCTCTGGTTCATCAACACCATGTGAATAAAATTTAACAAATATAATACAAGTAGCATTTTACGGGGAATCCTATCCTTTTTTTCTATCGGACTATAGGAATCAATTTTTTTGGCCAAAAGGCACCATTACCGCTAGAATGATTAATCAGGGTATTTATACTGTGATGCACATAAATGAATGCAATAAACGTAAATCAATGGAAAAAATGGAATCCAATCATCTAAAGTGCAGTTTTAGACCTTTCTTATGTGATAGTTTTTGTTGTATACTACCAAACCTTTTCGCGGATTTTTTTTTCGCGGTACGACATTCCGCGGAATGTACCAAATCTCCGAAACACATTTCGTGGAACGCACCTTTTTTCCGAAAGACCTTTCGCGGAATGTACCTTTTCACCCAAAATCATTCCATGGAATGCTATTTGGCGGAATTCAGTTAGAATAATTATCATTGAAATATTTACCGATTTCTGTCAAATTACAAGCAATCCGGGTTAAATTCTATAAGATTGTGATTTAAACAATAAAAGAAGGTAATGCTTTCTTTGAATGACCGCATTCGGTCGGTATAACGCAAAGTTAGAAAACAATCCCTTCTTGAATTGGACACGTTTGCTCGGTATAAAGAAAAGGGAGGAGGTAGTCCCTTCTGTGAATTAACGCAGCTGTCCGGTCCACTTTTAATGGATGCATCTGCCCTAGAGATGGTCGGGTTACGTATTTTGCGATTTGTAAATTTCCTTCAAACCCGGACCCGACTCGAACCCGGAATAATTTTTTTTTCAAACCCGAACCAAGCCCGTTGGGGTCGGGTTCGATTCGGGTTTTGAAACCCGAAACCCGACCACCACTGCCGGTATAAGGCGAAAGGAGATAATGTCTTATTTAAAAGAACGCGTACAGCCCGGTATAAAGCGAAGGCAGGGGTAATGCCTCCTTAAAATGGATGCGTCTTCCCGGTGTAAGGTGACAGGAGTTGATAATGTATTTTTTTTAAGAAAGCGACTGCCCGGAATATGGCGAAGGGAGGAGTTGCGCCTTCTTCAAATGAATGCATCTGCTCGATATAAGGCGAATAGAGTTGATAATGTCTGCTTTAAAAGAACGCGTCTGCCCGGTATAAAGCGAAGGGAGGGGTAACGCCTT
Organism: Armigeres subalbatus; assembly: GCF_024139115.2. Classification (NCBI taxonomy): domain Eukaryota; kingdom Metazoa; phylum Arthropoda; class Insecta; order Diptera; family Culicidae; genus Armigeres; species Armigeres subalbatus. The sequence continues at coordinate 94,963,906 of NC_085140.1, read as the reverse complement.
CTTTAAATGGATGCATTTGCCCGGTATAAGGCAATAGGAGCTGATAATGCCTTCTTTAAAAGAACGCGTCTGCCCGGTATAAGGCGAAGGGAGGGGTAACTCCTTCTTTAAATGGATGCATTTGCCCGGTATAAGGCGAAAGAAGATGGTAATGCCTTCTTTGAGTAGATGCGTCTGCCCGCTATAAGGCGAAAGGAGTTGATGAAACCTTCTTAAAAAGAACGAATCTGCCCGGTATAAGGTGAAGGAAGGGGCAATGCCTTCTTTAAATGGTAGCGTCTGCGGAGGGTTGATATAATGCCATTTTAAAATGAATACGTTTTCTCGCTATAAGGTGAAAGGGAAAAATAAAGAATTATTCATAATAACGTCTATCCGTAACAAAGTAAAGAGAGGAGATAATCTCTTAATTATATCTGGCCCTTCTGTCAGATATAATAAAGGATTTTTATAGTGCAATTGAAATTTTGAAAACTACTTCTGCATATTCTGGGAGGTCTTCCTTAGCGGTGCGGGGAAGACCAAGCAAGACTATGCTGAAGGAGTCTGTGTTCAACTTCTGGCTTGGTCTATGAAATTTATCGAAAAAATTTTTTTTACTTTTTTAGGTATAAAAGTTTCAACGTTCGTGTTATACGAATGCAAAAAAATAGTAACTTGGCTATAAACCTTGCAGGTAATAATTATGGAAGTGCTGAATGAACACTACTATTATTTATAATATTCCGCGAAATGGTGCATTCCACGAAATGGTATATTCCGCCAAAAGTCATTCAGCGAAAAGATACAAACCGCTAAACTGCCGCTAACCGCAAGTCGAGCACATCTGTATATGGAGGCCCATATACAGATGTGCTCGACTTGCGGTTAGCGGCAGTAAATGTCGTACCGCAAAAAGTTACAAACCGCCAAATGTTATTCTGCGAAATGTTCAACCGCAAAAATGTATTCCGGGAAATAGTTTTCGGCGAAATGTTATAAAATCGATAGTTTTCAATATCCTCCCTAATGCACGAGAAAGGCATCATCACTGTCAGGGTTTGAATCCAAAGAAGAATGAGAAAATCTCTCACTTATCGTGTCTGTATACACTCTCGACACAGCTGTGCGAAAAAAATATGGTCCCCAACATAAAATGAGCAAGAACAACGCGTTTTATCAACCCCATCTGTGGGGGCCGCCTATCCGAATCAGTTTTTTTTCGAACTTGTATACAAGTGCGACAGTTTTGTTTTCATGGCTTGTTATTTTTATGATTCGAAGAGGATTTTGCCTCTCTTTTATCGTTGTTCGTTATCTATTGAGAGCGATTTCTGCAAACCCTGATTACTGCTAAGTGGATTAATCTGCGAAGGGCAGGGATTGATCGATGAACCCAAACGTTTGGCCGAAGCAAATCATACCCGTTTATCACTATTTCAGTATTTCACATTCTAATAATTCCTACTAAAAGTGCGTTGCATTGTAACAGAGTATTTCGTAGATTACATACTGATTGCAGCAGGGACTATGTCCAAGGGCTTGACGATCCCTCTCCAGGCCATCTGCAAGTTGTGACGCCTGCCTAGGATGGAGTGGGGTTTGACAGTGGGCTCTGTTAAACTTCTATAAAAGCTGCATGTATCCGCAAGTAGGCTCCGCCAAAGCGAACGTGTGCCGCTCAAAGCGCACAAGCCCAAGTCCTGGTGTTAGGTGGGACGCTAAACAGACCTGACACGACGGCCCTCCGACGAGACAGGAGGTTTGCGCAGGCCCAATAAGCCGCCTTTAAAAACAACCATTACGAACGACATAGAAGATAATACGACTCGATACAATCGGCAACGACCCAGGCGACGAATAAAGGATCACGATTGGAAGCTTGGAACATGGAACTGCAAGTCGCTAGGCTTCGAAGGTTGCGATAGGATAATCTACGATGAATTACATCCCCGCAACTTCGATGTCGTAGCGCTGCAGGAAATCTGCTGGACAGGACAGAAAGTGTGGAAAAGCGGGCATCGAACGGCTACCTTCTACCAAAGCTGTGGCACCACCAACGAGCTGGGAACCGGCTTCATAGTGCTGGGAAAAATGCGCCAACGCGTGATTGAGTGGCAGCCAATCAACGCAAGGATGTGCAAGCTGAGGATAAAAGGCCGTTTCTTCAACTATCATCAACGTGCACTGCCCACACGAAGGGAGATCCGACGACGATAAAGAAGCGTTCTATGCGCAGCTGGAGCAGACATACGATGGATGCCCACTGCGGGACGTCAAAATCGTCATCGGTGACATGAACACTCAGGTAGGAAGGGAGGAAATGTATAGACTGGTCATCGGACCAGATAGTCTGCATACCGTATCGAACGACAACGGCCAACGATGCATAAACTTTGCAGCCTCCCGCGGAATGGTAGTCCGAAGCACTTTCTTCCCCCGCAAGAACATCCACAAGGCCACATAGAAATCACCTAATCAAGAAACGGAAAACCAAATCGACCACGTTCTAATCGACGGTAAATTCTTCGACATCACGAACGTACGCACTTACCGCTGTGCGAATATTGAATCCGACCACTACCTCGTTGCAGTATGTCTGCGCTCAAAACTCTCGACGGTGATCAACACGCGTCAGAGTCGTCCGCCGCGGCTTAACATTGGGCGGCTACAAGACGGTAGACTAGCCCAAGACTACGCGCAGCAGCTGGAAGTGGCACTCCCAACGGAAGTGCAGCTAGTCGCAGCATCTCTTGAAGATGGCTGGAGAGATATTCGATCCACCATTGGAAGTACCGCAACCGCTGCACTAGGCATGGTGGCTCCGGATCAGAGAAACGACTGGTATGACGGCGAATGTGAGCAGTTAGTTGAAGAGAAGAATGCAGCATGGGCGAGATTGCTGCAACACCGCACGAGGGCGAACGAAACTTGATATAAACGGACGCGGAACAGACAAAACTCGATTTTCCGGAGGAAAAAGCTCCAGCGGGAAGATCGAGACCGTGAAGAGACGGAGGAACTGTACCGCGCTAATAACGCACGAAAGTTCTATGAGAAGTTGAACCGTTCACGTAAGGGCCACGTGCCACAGCCCGATATGTGTAAGGACATAAACGGGAACCTTCTTACAAACGAGCGTGAGGTGATTCAAAGGTGGCGGCAGCACTACGAAGAGCACCTGAATGGCGATATGGCAGATAACGGTGGCGGTATGGTAATGAACCTAGGAGCACGCGCGCAGGACATGCGACTTCCGGCTCCGAATCTCCAGGAAATCCAGGAGGATATCGGCCGGCTGAAAAACAACAAAGCCCCTGGAATTGACCAACTACCAGGAGAGCTGTTTAAACACGGTGGTGAGGCACTGGCTCACTGGCACTCACACTGCTCACACTGGCACTGGCTGCCACAGACCAGGTGTTCGCCATACGTTAGGTATTGTAGAAATGCCGCGAATACAACGTGCTCACACGTCATCTATTTATTGACTTCAAAGCCGCATATGATATAATCGATCGGGACCAGCTATGGCAACTAATGCACGAAAACTGATTTCCGGATAAACTGATACGGTTGATCAAGGCGACGATGGATCGGATGATGTGCGTAGTTCGAGTTTCCGGGGGAATCTTCGAGTCCCTTCGAAACGCCTAGAGGGGTACGGTAAGGTGATGGTCTTTCGTGTCTGCTATTCAACATCGCTTTGGAGAGAGTAATACGAAGGGCAGGGATTGACACGAGTGGTATGATTTTCACGAAGTCCGTCCAGTTATTTGGTTTCGCCGACGACATTGATATCATGGCACGTAACTTTGAGAGGATGGGGGAAGCCTACATCAGACTGAAGAGCGTAGCTAAACGGATTGGACTAGTCACAAACACGTCGAAGACGAAGTACGTGATAGGAAGAGGCTCAAGAGAGGTCAATGTAAGCCACCCAGCACGAGTTTCTATCGGTGGTGACGATATTGAGGTGGTTGAAGAATTCGTGTACTTGCGCTCACTGGTGACCGTCGATAACGATACCAGCAGAGAAATTCGGAGACGCATAGTTGCTGGAAATCGTACGTACTTTGGACTCCGCAAGACACTCCGATCGAAAAGAGTTCGACGCCGTACCAAACTGACAAAACGCTTAGTAGACCGGTAGTTCTCTATGGACACGAGACCTGGACGATGCTCGTGGAGGACCAACGCGCACTGGGAGTTTTCGAAAGGAAAGTGTTGCGTACCATCTATGGTGGGGTGCAGATGACGGACGGTACTTGGAGGAGGCGAATGAACCACGAGTTGCATCAGCTGTTGGGAGAACCATCCATCGTTCACACCGCGAAAATTGGAAGACTGCGGTGAGCCGAGCTCGTAGCCAGAATGTCGGACAGTAATAGGGTAAAAATGGTTCTCGACAACGATCCGACGGGAACAAGAAGGCGAGGTGCACAGCGGGCAAGGTGGATCGATCAGAGAGAAGACTTTTATGTGCAGCACAGGCCACTTCGGCCTTAGTCTGGTAATAAATAAAAATCCTCACACTGGGACAGAGCTGTCTCGCAGCTTAGTGTTCATTAAGCACTTCCACAGTTATTAACAGTGAGGTTTCTAAGCCAAGCTACCATTTTTGCATTCGTATATCATGACGTTAACACGATGATACTTTCATGCTCAGGGAAGTCGAGAAAATTTCCAATCCGAAAAATGCCTAGACCGGCCCCGGGAATCAAACGCAGCCACCCTCAGCATGGTCTTGCTTTGTAGCTGCGTGTTTCGTCATTGGGCCTAAATGTGGTATGTTCCAAATAATCTTAAAACCTAATTATAAAATAGATTTGTGGAGCATTACTGACACTATTTTAATACGGGTTCATTCGATCAATAGTTTTACATTCAAATTCCAAGCATTATGGTACGAGCACAATTAGTTCTTGGAATTTGTTTTGTGATTTCCTAGACGTGAATTTTAAAATTATTTTTCATCAAAGTTTTCATCAAAATTCGTAACAGTTTTTGTGATATTGAGAGTGGAAGCATTTTTCGTGTTTGGCCCAATCTTACCTCCTAGGCCCAATGTCACCCCGAACGATGGTACTTTTAGTTTTCATTTGTATAAATTTTTGGTCAAAGAAAGCTATGCATTATAATTAAAATCCTTATTTACTTCGATACGTCAACATTATTGGGGACTCCAAACCTCTTCTAATATGATACACTTATCGTTTGGTTTATGAACCACTAAGAAGGATTTCGTGAATCAAGGACCAGAAACTACGACAATACTTATGTAAACAATGATTCATAAATTTACCGGAAATTTGGACAATAGTGCGTGGAAAAGTTTTTATCCTACAACACCAATATCAATGATGCTATATGGATAGTTATAAAATTATATTATCTTTTACATTAGCATTCCCATTCATTTTAGAAACAGTATAATTTATGCTCTGGTGAAAGTTTTACGACCGAGTCGTGCATCCGACAGTTGGCAGACAGATGGCGACGACAGCACCACGGTCGAACAAAGCACCGAGATCGACAGCCGGACCAGGCTTCATAAAACAAGTTTTTCATTTACTTTATCACATCCGACCACCCGAACCCAGCCCAGAGGGCAAACTACCACTCGGACCAACACTGGTAGGCAAATATTGGCTGAAACTAGGTTTCGAATGGAAACTCGCACATTGTTGACCCAGCTGGTTTCCACTGCCACACTCGCAGCGGAGCCGACGAGGACGATCAATAATCCGTTCTTTTGAAATAATGACGTTCTCATTGGAACTTTGCCTGGCTTTCAACTTGGTGTTCTGAAAAGAATTTTCATAGTTGACGATTTCCTTTGCCTGTTATTGCTTGACTTTGTATTTCGTTTTATAAGCACCATGAGCAACTATGTTTTGAGAGTCGAGGTTCTGCTTCATCGGAAAAGATCCTCGAACTCGCCATTTAACGGATTCACTATCCATTCCCTTTGTTCGAAGGACTAGTTGGGGACGTGTCGTTTTGGTGGTGGAACAATGAGAAAATTTGCATAAACAACCAACAATTAGCATCTCTGGAACAAAACGTCATTCGTGCAGTTATACTGCAATTACTCTTTCCGATTCGCCCGTACGAAGGATAAGACGTAATTGGCTGTCGTTTCTGTTGAACGAATGGTCGTGTACATAGTTGCGTCGTCGGTTTTGAACAGCACTAGAACCGTATACAGTCGGAGTAATCTTCGGTGATTAGTTCCATATCGGATTGGCTGAAATTGTTGTGGAATTTATGAATTAACAAGTACGCAACAGTACAAGCGATGTAGCTATTCACTGTTGCCATGCTGGGCAATTGTGCAGAGACTTCATATCGATTTTGCTACTGCTACACGCAATGCGTCTGATACGATGAATTTCCTACGTCAGCCGATTAGTATGGTGGGACAGTCTTGGAATATGCCTCACTTGAGGCAAATGATTTAAAAATACCACTTTAAGTGGGACACAACCTTAATTTGCAACAATTAAATTTGTGTCGATTTTTTAGTGTATTGCTTCAATAAAATCAAATTATTGAATGCTTACCACTGCCTACAAGATCAAATCAAATGTATTTCCATTATATATTTTTTTAATTTTATTATTTCTGTAAATATTTGTGAAAAAGCCTTTTTTTTCATTACTCCTCATTACAGTCTTTTAATTGCGTAAACCGTTTCTAAACTTTTAAATAATGAACATGTTTATAGTCGCTACCATGATTATAAAAGGAAAACTGAACACAAGGTACAAAAATTGAATAAATTCAAGCTAAAGAGCTCGTTCATGAAATTAAAATATTTAACAACGCTAATTCCAATATTTGCTTGAAGGTAGCCATTGGCTATTGAAATCTCTCTAACCGCCAAATTTCTTATCGCAATATTTATCGGAATGGCATCAGTATGGGTTCCATCTTTCTAGCACCCTGCTGAACATCATCATCTTATCTGCCCTGAAGGCAACAGCCATAACGATCGTCGGCCATCAACGCTCTTTTCCTTTGCCGGCATCGATTTTCGCACGCCCGTCCATCCGTCCGACTGACGTCTGGCGAAGATGACCAGCCAACGAAATTGCCAACAATGCTAATCCTAAGTACATATTAGTCTTTCACAGCTAAATGTTTTCCCATCCACGCCGACCCTGCGATGACGACGATGAGGAGAGTTTTCGTTAAAGTGTCCACCCTCGACGACGACGGCGACGGCGTCGCTTTCTACGAAATACAATTTTCAGCAGAAAGTTTTCGTTGAAGCTATTTTCTTTGCTACGGATGAGGAAACAACGTCGTTTCGCTGAAATTCTTGGTCTATCGCTTTAATTCACTCCTATTCATGAAGTGGCAGTACAATATTCGATTCCTGTGTCTGAATTTTGTTTTGGCGAAGAATATTGCCAATGATTGGGTCTAATAAGCTTTCTGAAAGAAAATTCTAAACTCATTAGACACATAATTGGTTTCAAGCTTCACACTGATATTACCATTAACACTTATGAGCTTTCTTCCACTTCCTACAAATCTTTTTTGATTTTCACTCACGATTCTTGGAAAACTTTTCTGATCGTTGCTCTCTTGTAGGCATCCTATCATGTCGCGTTGCTTCCTCTTTATTCTGGAACGAACGATACACCGATGATGATTGCAAATATAAGGATGCTATTCTTTAACATTATGTTTTATTGAATTTTGAGCCATCCATCGTTGTTATGGGGTGGTATCATCGCCGTTGTCGTCGTCGTCTGGATCCCGAAGAGTACGGCATCTTTGGCGGCAACCACCAGCCAGCGCGCCAGCGTTCGACCTTATATGAGGACGGGGGACGACTTGCTGGTTCAACAGGATATAGAAATAGCGGGGAAGGTGATGATCCGGAATAACGGAGGAGATTTGCCGTGCCATCAGGCGCTATTGAGCCATGTTTTCCGCTTACTGAGTGAGGGAAATGAATATTGGATCTTTTGCACTGAATGGATGATTTTGGACCGGTGCGGCGCTCGCATTTTCCCATTCAGAAAGATCAAATCGAGCTTGATGTGGTGGTTTTTGTGAGGAAAACATATTGAATACGTAATCCATGTTCAATAGGATGAAGAGTAATGGAATCCAGAGAAGAATTGAAAAAAATTCTATTAACAATATATGTGCATTGTATCCCATAACAGCTCGTTAGTCACTAAAAGCTAATATTTTTAAGCATGGTTGTATCATAGCAGGATTTATCCTTACCAGTAAAAACTGATTTCTTTTGTCATGATTTGCCACGCGATAGGATTATCCGATTTGCAAGATGTTTTCTTTTAAAGATTCATTATAAATTTGCAGGTTTTTATTTTTAGTTAATTTTCAGTTAAAAGCAAATTTGAATAATTTTGTCTCAGAAGAACCGGATCGGTTCCTAGATTATGACTAGTGACTCAAATTTAAGATTTAACACTTGCTCCCGGAGTTATTCCGGGTTGTACTGGGGTAGGTTTTTTTTACTGGTGAATATTGCCGACAGCATCTTTTGTCTATGCTGTTAAAATTCCCTAATACTGTGATTGGTCAACTCTGGAATGTAAACCGGACATGTTCTGCCCGTAATAGAACTTCTTCTAATCAGTCTGGGGATTATCCAATCTTCCGGAATCGGCTTTAAGGGACCATATCCCTTGATGGCCAAATTGAAAATAAAATCACAAATATGGCTTGCGACACATCATATGTTATTAATTCGCGATCGTGAGTTGGAAACTAACATCCTGGAATCGAAATGACCTTACCTGATCACATTGGTATGGTCTTACGGCATCCGGAATCCGGTTCCAGTGGATCACTTTTGCAAAAATTCCAAATATGATTTGCGGCACATTATTTCATATTATTTCGGATCAGAAGTTTGAAAGTGACTTCCGGGAATTGATTTAACTCAATCTGGCTCTTTTGACATGGTCTTGCGGCATCCAGAATCCGGACCCGGTGGATCACTTTTGAAAATAATCCAAATAGGGCTTGGACACACACATTCCCGGAAGTCACTTTCGAACTCCTGTTCGCAAAATAATGTTCTGTTTTTTTTTTTGCAAATTTCATGCGAAGATCTAGAAATGTCCACAAATCTTCAATGTTCCTTAAATACTGTGGAAATGGTCAAAGAAGAGCTTAGCTTGATTAACTGTACACATCTTAGTTGCTAATCATGATTGGCCGAGAAACCACAAATATGCACAGCTCACCAATTAAATAATATTCTTGGGATACAAAAAAGTTATTCTTATTGTACACTTGCTTCGGAGTTTCCAATTCATGACCAATAACGCTGCTGGTCACGTCCTTACAGTCAATTTAGCCTCTTGAAAGGAGGCTTCCGAACCTCTTGAAAGGAGGCTTCCGAGCCTCTTGAAAGGAGGCTTCCGAGCCTCTTGAAAGGAGGCTTCCAAGCCTCTTGAAAGGAGGCTTCCGAGCCTCTTGAAAGGAGGCTTCCGAGCCTCTTGAAAGGAGGCTCTGAGCCTCTTGAAAGGAGGCTTCTGAGCTCTTGAAAGGAGGCTTCTGAGCCTCTTGAAAGGAGGCTGAGCCTCTTGAAAGGAGGCTTCTGAGCCTCTTGAAAGGAGGCTTCTGAGCCTCTTGAAAGGAGGCTCTGAGCCTCTTGAAAGGAGGCCTGAGCCTCTTGAAAGGAGGCTTCTGAGCCTCTTGAAAGGAGACTCTGAGCCTCTTGAAAGGAGGCTTCTGAGCCTCTTGAAAGGAGGCTTCTGAGCCTCTTGAAAGGAGGCTTCTGAGCCTCTTGAAAGGAGGCCTGAGCCTCTTGAAAGGAGGCTTCCGAGCCTCTTGAAAGGAGGCTTCTGAGCCTTTTGAAAGGAGGCTTCCGAGCCTCTTGAAAGGAGGCTTCCGAGCCTCTTGAAAGGAGGCTTCCGAGCCTCTTGAAAGGAGGCTTCCGAGCCTCTTGAAAGGAGGCTTCCGAGGATTTCGAGAGGGCTTCGAAGCTCTTGAAAGAAGCTTTCCGAGCCTTTTAAAAGGAGGAGAAAAGAAAAAAAGGAAGTTACAGAAGAAAGCTCAAAAGAAGAGTTCCGGGCCTCTAAAAAGGAGGATTCCAACCCTCTTTAGAGTAGGCTTCCGGGCCTTTTAAAATGAGGCTGTCGAGCCTGTTCAAAAAGCCCTTCCGAGCCCTTGAAAAGATCCGAGGCTTTTAAAAGAAGCAGAAAAAAAGGAATTTTCTAGAAAAAACACCTTTGCTTCCGGGCCTCTTAAAAGAAAGTGTTTGAACCTCTTGAAATGATGCTTCCGTGTCACTTAAAAGGAGGCTTCCGAGCTGCTTGGAAGGAGGCTTCCGAGAAGCGTAGAAGGATGCTTCCAATTCTCTTGCAACAAAGCAACTGAGCTTTTCGGGAAAAAGTCTTCATGTCTTTCAAATGGAGGCTTTCGAATCTGTAGACTCTAGATTTTAGTTAAGAATCATATTCTTGACATATTATTCAACATTATGTTTTGACCCGGAAGATTGCATAGAAGATTTTTAAAATTTGTTCATTCGAGGTTTTGCCCTTTTGATCTTTTGTCCCACATCTCTTCATCCATTGTACTGGTTGTGGAGGACAGGATTCAAAAGGCCATGATTTACTGATCGCCATGCATAGGGTAAGGGAGGTATTTTGGACCACCAGTTCGACGCCTCATATTTTGGACCACTGAGAGCAAATTCCTCTTGGTTCAAAATAAGAGCCCCCTAGGGGTGGTCCAAAACACATCCTTTACCCTATTATGTACAAGAGAAAGTTTAGAAATAAAAAAAAATACAAAGCTTTATCAATAAGTTTGGATTAAAATTGTAATTAGACTACATACGTATTTGTCAACTAAGAATAGGGTTATGTATTTTGATAACATGAAGAATGGTTTAAGTTTAAATTTGTTTCGAAACTCCGCGGAATTCCGTTAAATTTCGTTAGAAGCTAGTTTTTTCTAGCGAAATTTTTGTAATTTTACGAAACGAAACGAAATCAAGAAATGCGCCATGCTAAAATTCCGCGAAATTCCGCGGAATTTCGTTTCGAACCACCTGAAACGAAATTTTTCGAAATACCGCATATGCTTAGTATCCTTCCTTCCATTATCCTTGCTTTTTTCTTATTTCTTGCTTTTTTCTTCCTTCTTCCTTCCATATTTCACTTTCCTTTTTTCTAACTTCCTTCTTCTTTCTTCCTTCTTTCCACCTTCTTTCTTCCATATTTCTTTCTTCCGTCTTTCTTCCTTCTTTCTTCTTTTTTCCCCTTTTCTTCTTGTTTCCTGTTTCTTTTCTTTTTTGTCTCCTGGTTTTCTTCCTTCTTTATGTTTTCTTTCTTCCTTTTTATGCTTCTTTTTTTCCTTCTTTCTTCTCTCTTTCTTCCTTATATCTACCTTCTTTCTTTCTTACTTCTTGTTTCCTGTTTTTATTCCTTCTTTTTTTCTCCCGTCTCTCTTCCTGCTTTCCTCCTTCTTTTTTTCCTCCCTTCATTCTTCTTCCTTCCTTCTTCCTTCCTTCTTCCTTCCTTTTTTCCTTATTTCTTCCTTCTTTCTTCCTTCTTTGTTCTTTATTTCCTCTATCTATTTATTTCCTTCCCTGTTACTTGCTTCTTCTTTCTATCTTTGTTTTTGTTTCCTTGTGTCTTCTTCCTTCTTTCTTTCTTCCATCCCTTTTCCTTCATTCTTCCTACTTTCTTCCTTCTTTCTTCTTTTTTCCTTCCTGTTTCCGCTTTTCTTCATTCTTTCTTCTCCCTTTCTTCTTTCTTTCTTCCTTTTTTCTTCCTGTTTTTTCTGCCTTCTTTTTATCTTTCTTCCTTTTTTTACCTTCTTTGCTTCCCTTTTTTCCTTCTTCCTTTCTTCTCTCTGTCTTCCTTCCTTCTTTCTTTTTTCTATCTTCCTATCTTCTTTTTACTTCATTCCTTCTTTCTTATTTCTTTCTTTCTTTATTATTCCTTATTTCTTCCATCTTTCTTCATTTTTCCTTTTTTGTTTCTTTCTTTTTGGTTCATATTTGTACTTCTATTCTTTTTTCATCCTTTTTTTCTTACTGTATATTTTTCTTTCCTCCTTCTTTCTACCTCTTCACTTGTCATTTTTGTCTTAGTTTTTTATTTCTCCCTTCCATACTTCTCACATCACACTTTTCACATGTTACTTCCTGTTTTTTCTGGCTTTTTTTATCTTTCTTCCTTCTTTTACCTTCTTTGCTTCTCTCTTCCTTTTTTCTTCCTTTTTTCTTCCCTTTTTTTCCTTCTTCCTTTCTTCTCTCTTTCTTCCTTCCTTCTTTCTTTTTTCATTCTTCCTATCTTCTTTTTTATTTTTTCCTTTTTTCTTATTTCTTTTTTCCTTTATTATTCCTTATTTCTTCCATATTTCTTCATTTTTCCTTCTTTTTTCTTTCTTTTTGGTTCATATTTGTACTTCTATTCTTTTTTCATCCTTTTTTTCTTAGTGTATATTTTTCTTTCCTCCTTCTTTCTACTTCTTCACTTGTCATCTTCATTTAATTTTTTTATTTTTCCCTTCCATACTTCTCACATCACACTTCTCACATGTTACTTTTTATTTCTCATTTCTTCCTTTATACCCCTCACTTCTCATTTCTCACTACTAACTACTCACTTCTCACTTCTCATTTCTCACATATCAATTCTCACTTCCCACTTCTAATTTTCCACTTCTCATTTTCTACTTCTCTCTTCTCATTTATCTATGCTCATTACTCCCTTCTGACATCTTACTTTTCACTACTCATTTCTTGTGTTTTTGTCTTTTCGACCTTTTGTCCTTCGACCTTTTAACCTTCGCCGTTATGACGCATATTCGACCTTTTGACCTTTCGACCTTTTGTTCATTCGAATTTTTGACCCTTCGACCTTTTGTCTTTTCGACCTTTTGTCCTTTCGACCTTTTGTCATTCGACCGTTTGACTTTTTGACACAGATTCCCAAAGGAAAAGTCGAAAATCGAATTTTTGTTTTGGATAACAAATGACTTAAAAATGCATGAAACTTCGAGATCTGATGTTATCTAAAAAAACCCAGATTAATCCACCTAGCGCCGGTGGTGCCTTTCTCGCATTTAGTTACGACACCAACCTTATATGGGGCTTACATAGTTCGATGTAACATTTTCTTCACAACTTTTAATAATGATGACCGACCGTTTTCAAATTCAATAGTGATCAACAAAACTTTGTCCCCTGTCGAATAAAACTTGTTGCGAGGAAATCGGTTAAGGATTACTATGCGAAAAGTTGTCATGTTTTTTTAAGCTTTTGTGCACACACATACACACGCACACACACGCACACACGGGGGCAGCAGGGACTTTGTCCAAGGGCTTGACGACCCCTCCCCATGGCCACGGCGAGTTAGACTGGGACCATCGTCCCTAACCCCTAATCCCAAGGCGTCAAGCGACCCGTGCCGAGGGGATGCATGGCCAGGGGGTGAAATAATAAGCTAGGCCTTTAACGGAGCCTGTGGGGTACCTGGGCACCCTCCACAGTAATTGTCCCTTACTGCGTTATGCTGGGCTCTGGCGTGGTGGACCTCTTTTCCTGAGCAACTCGTGGGACCAAAATGGAAAACCAAGTCAATTCTTCAATTAGTGGTAGTAGTGTAGGCGACAACCCCTTCGCAAGAGGTGGGTTGTTCAGGTCTCCGCCTAGGAGGCCAGAGGCAATAGTCGGCAGCTCAGTACGCAGCGCCAGCGTGGGTCACTCAACCTTCCTCTCGGCTATAAAAACGCCGGAAGGGGTTATTGACGGCCCATGGCTGGTGGAGGCGATGAACCGCAAACGCGATGGGCTTTCGGCCTTCGAGGTGGCGACGGAACAGCTGGACGCCATCATCGACTTTGCGTCATCGAAGCATAATATCAGCAAGGACCTCAAGAGGAGCTTGCAGAAACTTCGAAAGTCGATGCTGGACGCCAAGCTGGAGAGGGCGGTCGGGACGGCCAAGTGTAAACCCGTGAAATCGGTGGAGTCGAGGTCTACCCAGACTGAGGCCCAAGGATTCGCGGACTCGGGCAAGGTCGAGTCGACCGAAGGCGTGCCAGCTAAGACGGTGGTGCCAAAGTCTACCCAGACTGAGGCTCAAGTATTTGCGGGTACGTCGGAGGTGACTACTCCAACGGAGCAGACACAAAACCGGGGGAGACAGTCTCCAGGGGATGAGCTCCCTGGGGGCCGCTCCAAAACGCGGAGGGTTACTACCCCGAACAAGGGTAGTGGGGCTGGGAAGCTGAACCCCGGTCAGGTACCTCCAAAACCGGGGGAGGAAGGACCTGGAAAGCTCCGTCCACTCAGGCAAGACGGTGGTAAGGGGTTACGGCAGGCTGAAAGTTCTCAGCCGCACCAGACCAGGGAAATAGAGGGGAATGACGCCTCCTGGACCCTGGTCAAGAACAAGAGGAAACCGAAGACGTCAAGGGCCGAAAAGAAGGCCCAGGCGAATGAGGGTAGCAAGAAGTTCAGGGTAGGCGCCAATCGCTCCAGGGCGATGCCCTAGTCATCACGGCGGACGAGGCTAAGTACTCGGATGTTTTGAAGGCGATGAGGAGTGACGTCAAGCTCGGTGAACTTCGGCGCCGACGTACGTCGAATAAGACGTACCCGGATGGGCGAGATGATACTCGAGCTGAAGCGGGGCGTCTCGCAAAGGGCGCCGCCTACAAGAAGTTGGCGGAGGAGGTCCTAGGCGAGACGGTCAAGGTGAGGGCACTCACGACGGAGGTGAATCTAAGGGTTAAAGACCTGGACGAGATCACTGAAGTCGAAGAGCTCGTCACGGCACTGCGGCGACAGTGTGAAGTGGAGACGCCCACCGCAGCCGTTCGGCTACGGAAAGGTCCGGCAGGGACGCAGGTAGCATTGGTTCGGCTATCTGCAGCGGACGCCTCCAAGGTAGTCAAGTTAGGGAGCGTCAAGGTGGGATGGTCGGTATGCCCTGTGCGCATATACGAGCAACCCGAAGTTTGCTTCAAGTGCCTGGAACCGGGGCACAAGCAATGGGACTGCAAAGGCCCTGACAGAAGCAATCTCTGCCGACGCTGCGGATTGGAGGGACATAAAGCACAATGCTGCACGAACCCTCCCAATTGTTTGATTTGTTCCAGCAACAGCAAGCACCCCATGGGGGGTTCGATGTGCCCGGCGTTTAAGCGTGCTGCAAAATCAAAGTGCAGGTAACGTAGCTGGCTTGCTCGGCCTCGCCCGAGTGTTTAGGGTTTAGAGTGTGTGCGCAGGTTTAGAGGAAACGGCGGAACACGTGTTGTCCGTGTGCTCACGTTTTCGCGCAATGCATGACCACATGCTTGCCACATGTGGTCTGGACACTACCCCGGACAACCTAGTACGGAGGATGTGTAAAGATGAAGTTGGCTGGAACGCCGTTTTATCGGCTATCGCCCAAATCGTCTCGGAGCTACACAGAAGGTGGCGCGTGGACTCAAGGATGGCTAGTTCAGGCGCAAATAAGAGGTGGTCCAAGGGATCGGAGTCGGCTTCATGGGTCATACCGGTGGTCATGCTCTGTGGTCGAACTCGATCCTTTTACCGAACAAGTGGCCGCGCGAAGAACAACATGGTATCGTCGCTTTCGCGGCGTTGGTCAACCGGGCGGGTTCCGAGCCCGAGGACGGAAAGGGGTCCTCGTCAAGGCTGGGGCAGGCGTAGGCCTCGCGTCGGCAAGTCCCTCTGTGTGCTGGCGAATAGGCCCTATCGCAGAAAGGTCAATTTGGGGTGCACGCGGCATCATCATTCTTGATACCAGTCGTGCAGAGGGAAGCAGGCACGAAGTTGACCCTTTCCACCTTCCGAGGACATAGGGCGTGGTAAGGCCACCTGGAAAGCCGGCAACGCGCTGGCACGATACCATGGTGTTCTTCTAAAAAAGCGAGTTACGATGTTCGGTGCTGCAAGGACACGCAGCTAACCTCGAGGGTGCGTTGTGCACTGGCCCCCCTTTGAAGCATTACTTTCTGGTTGTACCGAAGAGACTATGGGCTTGGCGGCAATGGAAACGGTTTAGCGGGTCGGAAATGTAGTCCTGCCTCCCTCGGTGATCCCTAACCCCGCACTTCCTGGTCAACCCAAGATGTCAGTTGAGCAGATTCCACCTCCATTGCTTAGGAAGAAAAAAAAAATGCACACACATACGCACGGACAGACAGACATGTGCTCCGTTCGTCGAGCTGAGTCAATTGGTATACCACACTATGGGTCTCAGAGGCTTCTATAAATAGTTCGTTTTCGGAGTGAAATGATAGCCTTTCGGTACAACTTTGTTGTACGACAAAGGCAAAAAATGTTTTTGAAAAAAATCGATTTTTTCTCTTAGAACTTAGAATTTTTTTCAGATGATGAATTTTTTTTTCATTGAATTTTAACACCGGACGATACGCAAACGTTTTCGTAGCCAAAAATATCCCCCTATGCAGAATTTGAGCCAAATCGGACATGATTGCACAAAATTAATCAATAAAACAAAATTATTTTATTTTTTTTCTCACGGGGGGGAAATATTTTTTGTTGTTTTTTGATTCCAAAGGACTCAGAATGCATGAAATTTTGAGAATATTTAAAAAAAAAATCGACTGTTTTGGGATTTTGAAAATATTTCTTATGGCGTAAACAATTTTTCATCGAATTCAAAAACCGGACGAAGCGCAAACATTTCCTAAGCCCTAAAATATGCTCCTCTTCAAAATTTGAGCTACATCGGACATGATTTAGGGGTGCTCAAAATCTTGCTATCAAAATTTAGATTTTTTTTGTCTAACAGAGCCATCTGTTAGAAAACATTTAGAAATATTTAATCGTTAAAGTAACACAGATGGTTCTAGATCTGCGTTCAACTTGAACACTTATTCCAATATCACTTAATTCGTAGTGACACGTGTATCGAGTTAGATTTACGTTGAACTGTATACTCTAATGGCTTTGCTTTCCAATTATCTAACGTGGAAATATACCAATCCAAATGATGCCATTCCAGCAGTTCGTCCCACGCAATCCAATGATGGAACCATTGACCGTATGACAGTGTTTATTTGCCAACAGCCGGAAGCAGTTCACCACCAACTATCCGTTCCATGACGATGATACCTTACTGCAAAACCCGAGCAAACCGAAAACAAATGTGTGCAGTTTACTGCATATTCGGGTTTTGAGCTCGACCGCCTGACTGGAACCCAGCACAAACCGCTGAACGGGGGTACTAGTGCGGCAGTAAAGGCTGCTACACGCAAGCTTTCAATTTGCAGAAATTGTCCGAAATATGACAGTAAAAACCATCTTTGGGGGAAACCGATCCCGGACTGTATGAACCGACCGAAAATATGTGCTCTAATCTGTTCCGGAGGGAGTTTCATCGTGTCAGCATATTGAAAGTAAGCAGCACCAGTGCGCCACATGGGCTCGGAGTGCGAGTTTGCTTTCGTTCTGGGAATGTGGGAATTTAAGAAACAGGAAGTTATAAGGAAAACCACAACCGGACGAGTAGATATGGGCGGTAAGCCGATTAACAATTTGATCTTTGTCTGTGTCTGTGATTCCATTCCTTGAAGAGATTGGAGACTTTATCAGAATGATGAGGTTTACGGTTGAATAATTTATTCATACATGAACTCCATGCCTGAACATTCACGGTTCCAAGAAGAAATCTCATTTAGACTTTCTCGGGGTTGTGTAAAATGATACTTTAATCAGGAAATATATTCTGGATTAAAATCGCTTTTGTTCTGAATAATTTTCCTGAAGCTTTCGTATTGCATTATCTTTTACAAAAAGCAGGAAATGAAATCAACCGCCATGGGCACCACCAGTTGACCCCGTTAAATCATATTAATTTCATTCGTGCCTCAACCACTGCACTTTTTTTTCGAAATTATTCCGATTCATCAAATTTCCATCGCTTTTGTCGATGCCACACGATGCGTGCCAAAATAATATGATTTCCCATCAACAATCGAAAGATGATATCGAACAACGCCAACGCCAGCCCACTACCAGTCAGTGGTGTCAGTGTTCAAGTCAGACAGACGCTCAAAGCGAAGAGCGCATGAAAATGGTAACATAATAGTGCCGATTGTCATCATTGCCGTTGGGTCGCCATTCCATTATTGTCGTCATTGTCCAATGTCCTGCGCTTTCGTTGTGCTCAGTGTGTGCGCTGCGTGTCGGTAAATTTTCACGCCCGACTGGGCGAACAATCGTTCGAGATCCGGTCCACTTCGCTTCGCACAGAAGAATGAATGCCAAATGTAAATGCACCTAAGTAGGGGAGAATGGTCGAAAAAGACCAAATATGTTTTTTGTGTGATAATTCTTTGAATAAATGAAGTGACTCGGACCTACTTAAATCTCTTGATGGAGCTTGAAGAAATTAACCATTCCAAGTTTTCGGACAATATCTTTGAAGCTTAAACGAAGTTTCTGATGTTGTGCATATACACGGCTCAATTATAGATGAGTTATGCATTTATCGGTCAGTTTATTTTTTACACATTTTGAGCGCAATATATTTTTTGGAAAAATCAAATGTTTTTTAAGTTGCAAATATTTCTTCCTCATGCTACAATGCTTCTAATAGTACACATTTGACCATTTCCCACCATCATATGATACAAGCTCTTCCCGATATGACCGAACCGACATTATTGGTCGTTCCGGGTGTCATTCGCCGCTGGCTATAAATCATATTGAAATGTGAAATGTATGTACTTCGCATTTACCAGCCAAGGGAAATGGGCATGATATGGGGGGCTGGCTAAGGTATTAGATGTTCATAAAAGCGTTTCAATTGGCGTGAAATGATGTCTACTTGAAAGCGTCGTTTTTATTACATATGTCCATTACATGGATAAAGTTTTGTATATTGAAGTGAACATATATACTGCCCAAAATAGCATATTTGTCCCATATGAATAGGAAATCCTGCAAAGAGATTTGTTTTTCGCATTTTAGGTATTTAATGTAAATACGAGTTAATTTGAATTAAAGATGTGTAGTGCTGAGTGCTATAGTGCGTGATAAGTTTATAAAGGACTGCAGAGGATCATCAGAGTTTTCATTATGCAAGGGAGTATTTTTCTTTTCTATTGGTGTGAAAAAAGTTATATGATATCGCGCACATGCGGATAAACTTGATGTAGATTCTAGAATTAGAAGCTTGAACAACACAAATAATAATATTGTAACAAGGCGTGATTAGTGTATTTTTATATAAGGTTACAAGCTTAACTTGCTATAGGTACGCCAAACTTCTAGGTGCATTTGCAAGCAGGCTGGCTCAATATGACCCCGTGAAGTAGTTTTGATTAATCGTAGAATACTCTCCCATATTCCCAGGGTAACAGTCGGAGCGAGTAACAAGCTCGCCGTTCTACAGAATGGGAATCGTGCGACCCTGCCTGTGTGAATTCATTGATACAATATATTCAGCATTTCCATTACATTATTTATGTATTATATGATTGTTACGTATGTTATTGAATTATTTAAATTACTCGCAACATTCATTATATTTTTATTATACAATGCGAATTAATGCACAGAATTTTATTGTCAAAAGGCAGGTTCACTTTGTTAGTTCTGGTAGGCTTATTGAACAAAACCATTGGTAACTGATTTTTCTTTGAATTATTAAGGATTATTTGAAACATATCGATCACGACACATCCTCAACCCAACCAAACATCCAAATTGTCATCTCCGAATCGATTTTACGTGTACGACAGGGAGACATTTTATTCAATATATTTATAACATTTTTACACTCATTGTGTTCCTCCTAATCATGTTATCGATTGTATTTTCCGTTTTTAAGACCTACTGCCCATAAAATCCTACTATATAATTTAGATTGAACCTCCACATGTTTAGTTGGTGGTCTCTATATTTATTTTCAGCTTTATTTGTGTTTTTATAATCTCAAGTTTTTGTGTCATGAGTGCGCGTCCCATCATGTTGAATGTTAAGCTGTTTTTTTCCGTTGAAGTGTTTATCGGCTATGCAGTTTGATGACCAGCTAAAACGGTACCTTTATTGGTCCTTTTTCAATGGATTAAAATCGCTCAGCGTTTTTTAATCCATTGAAAAAGGACCAATAAAGGTACCGAAACGTCGGATCAGAATTAATATAGCGTTTTGGCTGGTCATCAGACTGCATAGCCGATAAACACTTCAACGAGTTAATTACAGTTGATAATCACCTCCACGTTAAGCTGTTTATTAATTATTGTGCTCATAAAACTTATTTTAATCATAGATTGCAGATTTTACTTTACCATTTTACCATTCTCTTACACTCGACATTCTGATTCACCTAGCAATTTAGATGACGTTTTCATCGCCATGTGCACCATTTGCACATAGATTACATCAGTAATGGCAACAATTCTGCGAATTCAACTCTTTATTATCCTTCCATACCATGCACGTCCTTTTCTATGTTGCGTATAAGTTCGAATGCACACAGAAATAGTTGTAACAGAAATAATAATCCGATTCTGGATGGAGTTGCCTGCCTTAGTTTTGTTGACAATGATTTTTTGCTTAGTTTAAAATTTAAAAAACCCAGATTAATCCACCTACAGTGAGATTTTGACCCTTCCTTAGTCGTAAAGAAATATTGTCAGACTCCAGTATTTAAAACGAGATAAAAGTACTCAACTTCCCACGGCGATTGAACGTATAAAGTGCCAAATTAATTGCCTACCAAAAGGCGGATTTCTTGGGTTGAGTGATGAACGTTGAGAAAATGAACGAATAAGCACTGTACGTCATGCTGCCTATCTATCAGGCGCTCGTCGGATTAAATAGCTATTGTAACATGGTTAGTAACTAGCGTAACGCTGGTAGCATATACATATGCTCGTAATATCCAGAGAACTCGATATTAATTAATCCAGAACTAACTAAATCAGTCATTGATCTGAACGAAACTCAATAGCGTTCAATAATAACATATATTTCACCTTATGGATGCATAATTTTGTAAAACGAATCTTGTTTAATACCTTAAAAATGAGCGAGATTTAAATGATAGTAAATTTTAGAATTTGCACACATACGCACACATACATGCATATAAGTGGTCTATTAGTGTCTTAAAACATGCTCACATTTGCTATCTAGCTTTCACTGAAATTTTTTTTGAAATCCCTTCAAAATTTTACGTTTTTGCTTTTCTGAGAAGAATGTTTGGTACATGCTTCTAGATGTTCATTAATAAAAATCAATCGTTTCCTTGAAACAAATCAGAAAAAAAACATATTTCCACATCATATCATTTGTTATAATTATATTTTTAATATTAAAGTGGTTTTTTTCTAAATACCATACATTTTATTTGATAATTCAAGAGATTTATTGATAGGTTAATATGTAAAACGCCTGCGTAACGCATACAAAGCGAAATTATATACACTTCCGAAGGAAGGGTCAAAAATAGTTTCATTGAAACATTGTCGCCCCTTCGCAGGAAGCATTGGGTTGACGTTTCAATCCAAATTCAAATTAACAATCTCTCACTTTGAGTGATTGATTGTTTATCCTTAAGATGGATGAACAATTGAACTCGTATTCTAAAACATCTGATAAGAAAATGCTAATATTGTTTTATATTAAAATATCCATCATAATGGGCAAAATAGAAGTTGCATAGGTCACATCGCTTTCCATGGTGAATCCTGATCTATGTTTCTGATAACCCCACTCATCTAACACAACTCCCTACCCGTGGTAATTGTGGAGATGCAGAGATATTCTCGGTCTCTAGCAGCAACAATTATCACACACTAAAACTCTCTTCCTTTTCCAAATGACTGTAAGGACTTGGCCGGCGCCGTAGAGCTGCTGGAACGTGCACTTCGAGAATAGTTGGTAAATCCCAACCACTATTCACTTGGATCGAAGTGCAATTCGCACAAGCTCTGACCAATCACGAAGTAGCAACCATTGATATGTACAGTCAGTCTAAGCTTAGCTAAGCTAAGCATATGAATAGGAAATCCTGCAAAGACGGGGCTTATATGCGATAAAAAAAAATGAAAATATGTGTAAAGGTAAAATATAAGATGAATGGTTTTCCAGAAAAAAGTTTAAATGAATTATTTGTAAGTAACGGTACCAATTGCTCAACTCGTCCACCGTGCCTTCTGGGCGTTCTCACAAAAGCTTGGCCAGCTTGCCCAAGAAAAAAAAAACAACTCAAGAAAGATTGCTGATGGCAGTCGCACAACTACAACCATACACACTTAGTTTTTATTTCTGCTGCTCGGCAAAAATCCGCACAGCCGTTCGCCAGCAAAATGAAATAACTGATATTCCAGCAAAAATGACGTTTGTTAGCTGATTTTCAGCAATTTTGACAGAAATCTCGACAAAAAACATGTTTGCTGGGGCACGCCTGTGCGAATCTCGGTAAAAATTTAATATTTTGCTGAGATCCAAGTAAAAAAAAATTAAGTGTGTACGTAAGGGTTAACCCAAATTTTTATTAGGGATATCACCCAGTATATTTGATAGATACCATTTGTTTTCGTGATTAATAATGAAGAAATAACAAAACAAGTTGAAAATATGTTTTTGGGATGTGCTAGATCATCCAAACTATCCTTGAGTCAAGAACTAGCAATCAACAGTTACCATGCCAGCTTTTTTCGTTACTACAAGCTTAGATATGTATTATGGAACGTACACACGGTCAAGCAGTTTGACCAACATTGACTCCACCTCTCGATTATTCCAACTAACAGCGGCACAAACAATCAATTTATTCGACCAAAAATATCACACACGAACGACCGAAGCGCCAACTTGAGCACCAACCATCAAACAATATATGGGGGTTTGTGCAATGTTCGTCAAACTACTTGACTGGTGTGTACGTTGCATCAGAGTGGGGCATTATGGTCATTTTTCAAATCGATGGTGTTGCGATACCATTTGAAGTCCCAAACAACTGTGCAAAATTTGAGCCAGATTGGTTATTTCCACGCTTTCCACATCGCGTTTGAAGTTCGTAAAAAAATTGGTATGAAAAAAAATTAATAAAAAGTTATAACCCTTTGAAGATTGCTTGTTCAAACCATATGCAAAAAATCGATTTTTCTGCCAGCACTGCCGAACCACATGGACCAATGATTCAACTGAATGTTATTTCGATGTTAATTGGAGTTATTCGGTTTTGCTCACAAACAACCATATATAGCCTGGTAGTGCTGGCAAAAACATTGATCTCTTCCATATGGTTCGAATAAATAATCTTCGAAGCGTTATAACATTTTTTGTAGACGATCCAGCAACGTACCTTCTTCAGCAAAGTGTTTATCTTTCAGACTATATGCTAACGAAATAAGTCGCGTGATTGATACATTGAAGCCGCTAAGAGCAAAAATGTAAAAAAGGACGATTTACCATACAAATCTCCATATAAATTTAAAACGCGATGCGGAAAGCGAGGACGCAACCAATTAAGTCCATCGAAAGTACATTTAGTCGAAATCAGTTTTAGAATGAAGAATCTTCGTACATTTGGTCGAAAGGACATATTTATTGCGGTGTTTCAAGTTACATAATTATTGCTCCAATATTGTCCAAAAAAATGGTGGGTTCATGAAAAGAATAAATAACATGAAAACGGTTAATATTCCCGACAGGAACCCGTGATCAAAATATATTTAGTCGAATGATGTTTCGTCAAATGACACTTGGTCGGAAAGACATTACGTCAAATAGACATCACATATTTGATCGAAAAATTTAGTCAATAAGAATTATGGTTGGAAGTAATTTGTTACTGAACCAATAGTTGTATGAATATTGAGTAAAAGAAAGAGTATCAATGAAACAAATTAGAAAACCATTTCCATTCGATCAAATGTACCTTCGACAAAACGTCCTTTGGACTAAATGTCGTTCGACGAGATGTCTTTCGACGACATGGTTTAGATTCCTGCCACATATTTCAAAATCTATTCTTTCTCTGGTACAAATAAGTTTACCAAAATAGGGTAAATTGAGAGCACAATCTCCGTTCCAAAAATCAAGATCAGAATCAATTACGCCCATTAGAAAAAAGGTTTAGTTATGAAAAAAAATTGTATTTTTATGGAACTTTTTGATTTCTTTGTGGAAAATTCTTCTTTTATAATTGCAATTTTTGCTATTTCAAATGCTAATTTATATTTGTTTTGTGGAAAAATCTTAATTGTTTTTGGAATTTTTATATTTATTTATTGGGCATATTCTATTTTTTATGGAACATTTTTTATTTTTAGGGGGAGTTTTTATTTTAGTCTTTTACTAAATTATATATTACTGACTGACAATCGCTTCCACCATTCGACTTAATATCCTTTCTACTAAATGTCTTTTCAATCAAATGACCTTTCGACCAAATGCCCATTCGACTAAATGTCCATTCCATCATAAGTCCCTTCGACCAAATGTCCTTTCGACTAAATGTCATTCGATTAAACGTCATTCAACGAAATATAATTCGACGAACTGTCCCAAAGCCGGTATGTTAGGCTAAAGCTTCTAATGGACGTTAGGCATGAAATGCTCCGAGGAACAGCCCATGATATAAAGAAGGCAGAATTATGACTAACGTCTTTATGCCTAACATACTGGCTTTGGCACAGTGCGTCGAATTATATATGAATCGCGTCGCGGATCCTGTAAGTTTCTGGAGTTGTTTGCTCCACTTGTCGAACATGAGTACTTTAAACATAATGGGCATTAGGCATTAAATGCTCTAAAGAACGAAGAATTTAAAAATGGTCTTTCAGTAAGAAATTATTCACATCTCACATCACTCTAGCTGTTAACCAAAATGAACAGGGAATGTTAGACAAACAGGTTATTGAACGGAGCAAGAGTTACGTTTAGCACACGGCCAGATTTGCTCGTTTGATTGGCGAAGTCTTGAAGTTTAGCGAGCCTGAGCCCCATGTGTTTGTGTTCCTCGACCATATTGTTGTCGCGAGCAATATATTCGAGGTCCATCGTCCATCGAGAACCTTCGATATGCCGCAAGACTTTCGACGGCCTTCGACAAGTTCACATTTCGTATAAACCAGCTTTTATATCTCGGGTATATCTTCTCACGGGACGGCTGGAGTCCGAATCCTGAGAGAATGAAGGCCATAATAAGTTTTGAGCTTCCAAAATCAATTCGCTCACTGCAACTTTTTCTTGCAACTTTTTGTTTTATTTATTCATACAAAATGCTATATCACACTTATTGTCTATGAATTTTCACATTTACTTTAAACATCGTACAAACTATATCTGCATATCGCCGCAAAGCTCTAGATCCATTTTTTTTGCTATTAGTCCTTCAGCCACTCACTTACAGTGTTTGTAGAATCATATATATAACCTCCCCCCTACTAACTTCGACGCACTGTCTCGTGCGGTCGAGTTGATCGATGCAGATGACGAAGCGGCCGCAACACTTTCCAAACGGTGCGTATACCTTTTCAGAGAATTAGCGCAATTGTCGGATGGGGAATGATCGATTATTCAATAAATTTTCGAATGAAACTGAAACAATGGACCACAAATAGTTCGCATTTTCCAATATATTTTGTCTGGTTCATTTGGTCAAGTCAACAAACCGCAGTCATTATGTGAGAACATGCAGCCGGCGACGATGAAGTGATGATTCTTATCTTGTACATGCATAAAGTTGTTTGCGTGTCGACTAGCGTTAGGCTATAACGAAGTTGCATTATCTAGATTTTGAGCGCACTATTTCACCTAATGCAGTAATAAATTTAAGTGTTTCGAGTTTTGCAACATTCACAATACGCTCGTCAAATCTGTCTCTCACTTCAAATTTCAAGAAGCAGTGTTTCTTAGTTTTTCGTTGCGAGGGGATGAAATTATTTTCAACATTAGCATTAGCAATGAGCATTTCGTATAAATTCCTAGGTGGTACA
The DNA here is from genome assembly GCF_024139115.2 of Armigeres subalbatus. Lineage (NCBI taxonomy): Eukaryota > Metazoa > Arthropoda > Insecta > Diptera > Culicidae > Armigeres > Armigeres subalbatus. The sequence continues at coordinate 94,937,968 of NC_085140.1, read as the reverse complement.
AGTCAAGACTATTGTATGAGGGTAGCATCACTTTCATCCGTTACCACAGATATTGATTTGGGACTAATCTCTTATATGAAAGCAATGCACTCTCCAATGGTCGAGATCTGTCCTGGCCACGTCCTTGCGAATGCTGATGAAGGGGCAGGATGGTTGGTTGGACACCTACTTAAGAAAGATTCAGAGAACTCTACGACCTCTCAAAAGTAGGAATCGTATTGGTAGAACGTGAAACATAGAAAGAACTAAGTTAGAAATACAAAGAAAGAAAAGCCTGGAATTGAACTTCTTGATATTTATTCGAGATGGACGTTACTTGCTCATGAGAAAAAACCATTAATTAAACTAGTCATAGAACAATGGAAAACATTCGTACTGATAAGCACTATCGCTTATCGCGAGTGTTTTCCTTAGTAAACAATTTGAAGAATATCTCGATCGCTATAGAACGTCCGCCCCTTATGGTATACGAATAATTTATACTACCCAGCCAATTATTCAACCAGCTATCTGATAGAGATGGTCGGGTTTTACATTTTGCAAACTCGAACCCGATTCATAAATTCCTTTCAAACCCGGACCCGACCCGAGCCCGGAATGAAAAGCAATGAACAATCCTCAAAATTACCAGAAACGAATAAGAAAATATTAAGTACTTTATTTCTCAAACCCGTACCCGAACCCGATATATTTTCATTTCACCAACCCGTACCCAATCCGAACCCGACAGTGCAGTAATTTTCTAAACCCGAACCCGACCCAAACCCGTTGAACCTTTTCATTTGTTCGCGAAAGCCGGGAAGGGAGGGAGGTGATTGAGCAATAGATCAGGCCTCAGGGGGAGACTATTGAGAACGCTTATGCTATCACACAAGGCATTGTAGAACACCAAAGATGACAAGAAGCAACAAGATACCCGACATCTATGATTTAATGGAGACACGATAAGCGCCGCAAGTGAACAAAAACCGAACTAATACACTGTTAATTTGAATCGATCATCTTTTGAAGATATGTCAATAAAATAAAACAATAACAGCTGAGCCATTGCACCATGCAAACAACTTACACAAGGCGATGCCCTTATTTTCATTCAAAAATCATATTAATGGTTGAGTTTTTGTGCAACAGATGGAAGCACTTTCATTGATTTCGGTGTCTCCGGTGAGATGTATGAAAAGTTTTGAACTCGGTTATCTTGTTGCTTCTTGTCATCTTTGAAAACACATAATTTCGACTTCTAGGTGATAGCTTCACCGCCCGTCGATCGCAAGTCTTTTTCATATAATGCACGAGAAAGGCAACATTACCGTTAAGTGGATAAATCAGTTTTTTGGAAAACTACTTCTCTTTCTGGAAACAATATTCATGCTCTAAACCCCATTAATTGAAGACACAGATTTTTTGCCTTTCTCGTACAACAAAGTTGTACCGAAAGGCTATCATTTCACTACGAAAACTAACTTTTCATAGAAGCCTCGGAGACCCATAGTGTTATATACCAATCGACTCAGCTTGACGAGCTGAGCAAATGTCTGTCTGTCCGTGCGTATGTATGTGTGTATGTGTGTGTGTATGTGTGTGCGTATGTGTGTGCATAAAAGCTAAGAAAAACATTAGACAACTTTTTATATAGTAATCATCAACCGATTTTCTCGCAACAAGTTTCATTCGACAGAGGGCAAAGCCTAGTTGATCACTATTGAATTTGATAACGATCGACCGTTGCGTTTAAAAGTTATAAAGAAAATGGTACATCTAACCATATTAGCACCATGTAAGGTTGGTGTCTTTGCTAAATGCGAGAAAGGCAGTATCACCACTCGGTGAATTAAGTTGGGTTTTTTCTTATCTATTCATGTTTTCATGACAAATACCATTATTTATTGTAGGATTCATGGTTTTGGCCAAAAATACCTTCTTTTTTCCCTATTGTGTAGTGTTAGGACTTATGGCTAGACCACCTAAAACATTTTTCAACCGGGCCAGAATCTTGAACCAAACTTCCTGCGTGACAAAGGGTTCACCTTGAAGGCGTACAGAAATCCGCTCAACTTGCAAATGACAGCGGAAATGAGGTTTGTCTCCGTGGTCTCGTTGAGTCGTTTGCCCTGTAGAGCTAATTTCGGTGCCCAGCGCTCTCCAGGGCCAACTTCCATTTTTTTCCTGTTCAGGTATGCGTCTGTCACTAGTTATTAGATCAGCCAGCTTTCTATAAGACATACTGTTCCTAGCTTTATGTCCAAGATCAGTAGCCCGACCCTGGTGCGTCTCCCAATTCGTCCTCACCCAGTGCTGATAGTCTTTCGGCACCTTGCATAGACTTTAGGACTTTTGTGTATTTCTGTCGCTTTTTACCAACAAGGCTTCACCAATGCTCCTCAATCTCCGTGCAGGTTGAGGTGCATTCGCTGTATGCTTCGCTCCTTCAATTGTTGCTAGCTGGCTGATTCAGGCTCTGATTCGATCGTGCAGTTGCCTTTCAAGGTCGTCTCTTATTGGACTCGTATTCTTTTGATAGTAGCACGTTGCACGTCATGGAAGCTTTTGAAGGAATTTGCTCTTTGCGCTTTGTCAAATCCACAAAAAGAACTTCATAGTGGGATTTCGATTATGCGAAGTTCAGGAAGCATTGAATATTCCGTTCAGCAGGGACAGATCCTTTCAAGTTGGCTCGCAGATACTAAATACAATAAAGCTCCACGATAAGCTGAGAGATCCGGCTGAAATACCTCTGTGCGAATGTTTTCAATTTTGAGTAAAGTCAGCCATTTTAATAAAATTCTTGTGTGATCTAAGGATCTCCATTTCGAATTCGGCGAAATTTGCAAGCCAAATACTACCACCTAATTAATGTTCGGCAAACATGCTGCTTCATGTTAATCCACATGCGGACCTATCTGGAAAGTCCACAGTGCCCCTTCTATACAAAGTTGTTTTGGATATTGAGAATGCATTCGTTCGAAAGCTTGAATGTTTTATTAGATATTGAGGGATTAGATATTAGATATTGAGAACCGATATCTTTACTAAACTCTATGTAAAGCAGTATCTGTAGATGCCCTCAAAGGATGTAAAAATGATTTTTCCTCAAAGTTATAATGGATTTAACGCGCCCTTCTTTAAGGGGACGTCATACACGCTCCGACATGTTGTATAACTTTATGATTCCGCCTCCAGGAAATGTGGTTCGGTCGGAGTTAAATCGGACCGTCTGTGGACAAGTTGTATTGAGGACAGCAGACAGCTGTGTCGCCATTTTACCACCAAGTTTCGTCGTGTTCCGTCAGTCATTGCTAGACCCATTCATGCAGCGAGCGCTCGCTGGAGAATCTATGTGCTGCAGTGAACAATGAGTCATAATACTAACTCCCAAAGTACGTAACTGATGAAATGACAAACCTATAAAACAAATGATTTACCTTTGAAATACAAAACATGTTATGTTCGAAGAAAGCTATGGAAAAGTTTTTGCTAAACATACACCAGTTTGATCATTGAAGATGTTTTTCGCTACAATTTCACGACTTGCTGATAACATATTGGATTTTGACATTTGATAGGTTCTTCAAGATGTTTTGTTTTACACTGCCCATGATCACATAGTTGACGTATAAGCCAAAATGACCAAAACACACTTTTTTGCGGATATGGATTCTTCTTACGATTATACATATGCTCCATGGAAAAATATTCATGTTTTGTTCGGAAACATTCGAGTTATGGCGATAATTGTTTTTGGAAAAATGGTCATTTGATCGCATAAGTTGACGTACCTCCATTACCTGCTGCAATATGGAGCAAAAACCTGTCTCATATTTTTTCGACATTCACAATCCACTAATTAAGCACAACATAGGTTTTAGTTTTACTTTGTCGTATTTCAGGACTACTTTATGATTTGGGCGTAACTGATTTTGTAATCAAAAATTAATAAGCAAGTTCCTGCTAAAGCAAGCATTTCTTGTGAAATCCACGGTATAATCCGACAAAATAAGCTTTCATTCATCGAGGTGTAGCTCTGGAGATAAACGTTACATACTTTTGAATCAATAAAATAATGTTTGTTTGCTAAATATTGTCGCCAAAAGTTTTGATTTAAGACAATCGCGATCATTCAAGGGAAGTATAATATAAAAAAGAATGAAAATCCAATAATTATGTAACGCAATGATTAGCTATTTGTGTCACACTTTTTTTTTGAAGCATATCAAAATTGTGTATGGGAAATCACACTTATCTGAATCCCCATTCCTCCTTTAAAGTGTAGTAATTTATGGGTATTTTCTAAAAGTGCATATCAGAACCAAAATCTAGCTTCATTTTTTGCGTGGCAGGAAAGGTCTGCCACTGAGGACTTAACACATAAGAATTAGTGCGTGTTAAATGGCTTTTTATGTGTACCTCAGCTTGATAATATTGGTATGTATATTTTGGGCATATTTACCGTGAAGGATCCTTATATATTCCACGGCTGTTATTTTAGTTTTTACAATTGCAATGCAATGCAATGTTTTTCATTACCTTACCCGGACAGAACTGAATTATAAAACATGATATGGACTTTGATGTAAGATTCAAAAGAGCAGGCAAAAATATCAACAAAAAACGCACCGGAGTGTTATTTAAATATCAAGATGTGTTATGGATAAAAACAAACTAATAGCTCGAGATATTAATCCCTTCTTCCAAATAACATTAACTGATAACCTCATGATATTTCAGAGCAAATTTGGATATTGTCGTCTGATATTTTGTGCTTTTATATCCTACATATAAATCAGATCAGACCCATATCTCATTTTGCAATCTAATCACGATTGATTTACTTCTAATCCTCGTCTACTCGGGTATTTTGAAATAGGGATTGGAACCATTTTTGCTTAAAATTTATTTGGAACGAGAGCTTTGGCCAATACATGAAAACGATTACTGCTTGCACACTTGTTACAGAACCATTCTAATGCTGTAATAGTGCAAAAATCCCCGTGCCGTACTGATTAAATTCTTTGCAACACGAGCTCTTCCACACATAATTTTATCTTTACCACATAATTTTAATTTTCACGGAAAGAGCTATCCGAAAAACCTTTCCCGGAAACTCGAATTTTTCAAAAAAATTCCCTTCTTCAATCAATAAATCTTAAGAAAATTATTTTGAGCTTTTTAGTGGAATGTCTTCACTTGTCATAAGACGAGTTTGACTTAAGTCGAGTTAAGTACGAGACACTGAAGACGACCTTACTGTTGAGGTCGAAATACGTATCTGTCAAGGTACAATTAAGTGGTGGAATTAAATGGGATTGTACAAACTCGTCTTATGACAAGTGATCAATAAATCTTTGGAACTAACTACAATTATTCCTAAGCGCTATATAACCACACGTAGTAGCCTGGTTTTTACGCCATGTTATGGGAACAAACATTTCACAAAACGATTGTTTGATCACATAAACTGTCGTATGCATATTTTGACCACTTCAATCAAAGGAATGATAATTAATTCCCCGCGGCCTTCAAATAACTACTAATATTGTACATTTAGACAGATTAGTTCATGTATTTTGTTGATTGATATGATGATTAGGGTAAAATTAATAAAATTGCGTTTTCCCAACATCGATGGTGCTGGTTGTTACGTCAACTATGAAATCATGGGCAGTACAGTATCTCAGCATAAAGGAAGCCTACAGAATGACATTACAAACATGGTCATAACATGTTCATTTTTTTACATTTGTTTAGTTAGAAAATACATCTTAATGGTGGGAGTATAGAGATAAAACACACATTTTGAACGTAATTTCAACATCTTTTAGGATTAAAGTAACGAACGTTTTCGATCGACTTTGTTGTTTATCGAGAACTCGTCATATTGTTATTTGGCAGACTTGAGAATTTGTTTAGACTGGTGATATAGCTACTTGATATAGAGAATCTTGACATGAGACGTCATATGCATTATTTATAGTGAAAATTAGATTTGTGTACTTTAATGTCAAGCTACTCTATATCAAGTGATATAGCTCGTAGTCTGGATGGCACTTTACAGATAAATTGAATTTGGGAGAAGTAGAATGAAAAGTTCGCCGATGAATCATGAGTCGTACATAATGCAAGGCTTTGAAACAAATTTAAAGTTTGAATTTATTTTGTGTCTTTTTAATTTTATAAAAAAGATATTCATCATTTCATGCATGCATTTTTTATTCGTTTTTGTGTGTGGTTTATTTTGTTGCAAATGTTGGTCAACATTTTTGTTTTGGTTTTTAATTTGACAGAACCATGTTGAGAGACGGTTATTGGAAACTTGCTTAGTACTTAACTTTAGTCGTGTGAATGTGCAATCAAAAACTTTGTTGCAACTGAAAGATGTTGAAAATATCAATAATTTTTGCGCTGTTTAGGTCTTGTGATAGTAATGAAACAAGTTTTTTATACCAAAACATAACAAACCTATATGCTTGAAAGATGAATTTTTAACTCTCATACAACAAACTGTGTTACTAGGGCTATAATTTGAACGGTTCCATTTTGCTTTCTCCCAAACCGCCCAAACCACATGCTAAATGACGTTTGAGCACTTTTTAAGTTCTAACCAACGGGGTTCAAATTAAGAAGCAGGCTTGGTAGTCATATGGGTACTGCTTCTGCCTCATAAGCAGGAGGTCGTGGGTTTAATCCCAGGTTCGTTCCATTCTCCTACTTTGCATCTTTCTCTATATTTCTCATGTTCTAGCAATCGCTAGAACTGGAAATGGACTTCCATACCGTTTCCATTTATATTCCTATACTTAACTATTCTAGCAGTAATCTGCTAGAATTGTAAATAAACTTATAAAGCTCGTTTCCTACATCCAATTCGAAATTCCATCAGTTGCTTTCTCCTTACCTATCACATTGACAGCTCGTCAACCAAAACGGACCTCTGCCTCTCGAACCTAACCCAAAAATTCCAATAAATTCCGTATGAACTCGTGGCAAGTGCAGACGTATATTCGGATTGATATTGGGCGAGTGATTACATCATCATTTCCTCCCGTTCCCTACATTGACTTGCATTCTGACGTGGCAGGCGCCAGTATGACCTAACAAATGAGATCACCAGTACTTGTACATTGAAGATGTGTGCTAGTCCCAAGCAAACATCTGTTGGTTCTCTGTGCAAGAGCAGCTGATCTGGTCATAATGGAGTAGCAACTACGAGCAGTCAATCAAGCTCAAGCTCAAACTCAAGCTCCAACCGGAATCAAATTGTATCACTGTCAAAGATCAATAACAAGGGTTGGTTATAATGAAATTTTGTGTATGATGGCTTCGGCATGTGTTATTTACACTGCGTGAGTTGCATTGCGAAATTTCCAGTAGTTTCGAAATTATAGTCGAAGAAACGGGTCGAGCGCGATATAAACTTGTGCACTCACATCAACAATCCACATCTCAAGAAAAAGTGCTGGTAATCCAATTTTGTGCCAATGGCTCCAAATCATCAGAGTTGCGGCCGATCCGAAGATACTGGGCTAAAATTAAAATAAGCCCTTCGAAGGCATTCAAAATTTTGAATCATGGAAAATAAAATGCCGTATTGGTCTCACGCGTAACATTTTTATTGGCTAATAATAATAACGTCAACATTTTGGAATGTTTGAATAATTTCAGGTTGGCTTTCCGAAAACCACATCTGCTTTGTGCTGAAATTTAATTTTGGGCTGATATTCGCAAAACTTTGGGAGCACATCAATCTCATTGTTCAGCCTGGTTTTGTTTTCGATTTTTGTAATAGTTGAAGGCGTAAAAACATGGGTTCTTTGGCAAAGTTGACCTTAATGTCCCTAGTCAAGTCAAATAATCGACTGCGACAGTAAAAGCAGAAAAATGTTGGTTTAGGATTTGTACAACATCTTATGAGTTCATTTAAGAAGAAAGTTCCAGCATTTGGATGTAATTATTAAATTAAAGTGAATTAAAGTGAAATAGTAATGCATATATCAAGCTTGCATACCATATTTCAGTTCCTGAATTTCATGACAATCTGTTATTAGATATATTTTTGGCGAGTAGTGCAATTTGATTTCGAACATTCTTTACATCCATCTAATCGAAGTTGTATACTCAATTTTGCAAGTGACTGTGTATCGCCTCCATTTTCCATACTCATTCGCTGTAATAGTAATGCGACATTGGACTTATTGGGAAACTATTACCTATTTTGAACATTTCTTTGGGTATGCTTTTCACCACCAAATAAACCCTTTAATATGTAGGATTTCCGGCTTCCACACAGTAAACTCGGAAAAGGCTCCATCGAAATGTAAACACACAAACCGGATACATAACAGGAGAGGATCAACCTTCCTCATATCTATTCAGCCGCATCCGATGCGGGTTCCCCACTTGACTTTTGGCTTTGACCCGTCGCAACTTGGGAAGCGTTCATTAGCATAGAAATGTTTCCGGTTTCAATCCCTTCTGCGTTTCAACCCAAACGCCCACACCGTGCTATATATATATAGGCTTATGTAGGCTGTTGTGGCTATTATTGGTAACCAAATTCGGGCAAATATAGACACTGACAATTTGTATTTCATCCTACCTGTGGTTGTATGTAATATTCATGCATGGTTGGTGATCGAAGGAATATATGGACATGGGAATAGTAATGCCAAGCTCAGGATGAAAAATGTGGGTATGTGCTTCTTCTTCGTGGTATTACACTCCCAACCGGGAGACCCTGCTTCCTCTTCAATATCCATAATTTCGATGAAAGGGCATTCTGGGATGATATTATTTTATTGTATTTGTCCCCAGTGATGAAGATACTAAATGTGCTGGAAAATCACAAAGATCCCCAACTCAAACATTTTATGAAATGGTAAAGAATATGTTTTCTATTCTTGTCACTTTGCTGTTTACGTTCACACTTTAACAAGATTCTCCAAGGGAGGCGACCCTTATTATGAATACATATTATGCATTGAACTGATAAGCCAGTCGACTCATCTTCACTAGACCTCCTAGTCCCGTGCATTATCGAGCCAATTTAAAAAGGAAATGAACACATTATTATTCCGTCTTTTCGGCGAGACGTTCGCATTGAAGGATGAAAAAATTCGCAGGAAAAAATCTATCAGTTATGTATTAGGCTCCCACCATCTGACTTGGATCCATCACCACTTACTTGTGGTGTACGTTGCTGATGCTGCCTGTGGGTGAAGAAATCAAGTAAAGCCGAAACCCCATTATACTAAATCTGAAGGACGTTTGCCATTTATGTTTGTATACGAATACGAAAGAGGGGTGAATGTATGTCGTAAAAAAAAAACCGTGAAATAGAAATGGATACATTCGGAAGCGAGTGGGTTGTTTCCTTTTATTTCCATACAGATTACTTTTCGTCATAAATTGAAATCAAATCGATTTGGAGAAATGATCCAATTTATGTTTAAATGACTTAACATACTTCTAAAGCTTATACAAAACTTTCTTGCATTTGAGAATACAATGTAATTTTATATGGTCTTAAATAATGCTGACCTTTTATAATTTATTTATTTATTCAGACTAAGGCCGAAGTAGCCTGTGCGGTATACAAGAGTCTTCTCCATTAGGCTCGGTTCATGGCTACACGTCGCCAACCACGCAGTCTACGGAGGGTCCGCAAGTCATCTTCCACCTGATCGATCCACCTTGCCCGCTGCGCACCTCGCCTTCTTGTGCCCGTCGGATCGTTGTCGAGAACCATTTTCACCGGGTTACTGTCCGACATTCTGGCTACGTGCCCGGCCCACCGCAGTCGTCCGATTTTCGCGGTGTGAACGATGGATGGTTCTCCCAACAGCTGATGCAACTCGTGGTTCATTCGCCTCCTCCACGTACCGTCCGCCATCTGCACTCCACCATAGATGGTACGCAGCACTTTCCTTTCGAAAACTCCAAGTGCGTGTTGGTCCTCCACGAGCATCGTCCAGGTCTCGTGTCCGTAGAGGACTACCGGTCTAATGAGCGTTTTGAAGATTGTCAGTTTGGTACGGCGGCACAAATTCTTCTACCACCTCGATTTCGTCACCACCGATGCAAACTCGCGGTGGGTGGCTCACATTGTCGTCTCTTGAACCTCTTCCTATCATGTACTTTGTCTTCGACGTGTTGATGACTAGTCCGATCCGCTTAGCTTCCCTTTTCAGTCTGATGTAGGCTTCTTTCATCTTCTCAAAGTTACGTGCCATAATATCTATGTCGTCGGCGAAGTTAAATAGCTGGACGTACTTATTGAAAATTGTACCACTCGTGTTTATTTCTGTTCTTCGTATTACCCCTTCCAAAGCGATGTTGAATAGCAGACACGAAAGACCATCACCTTGCCGTAACCCTCTGCGGGTTTCGAAGGGACTCGAGAATGCCCCTGAAACTCGAACTACGCACATCACCGTATCCATCGTCGCTTTGATCAACCGTGTCAGTTTATCTGGAAAACCGTGTTCGTGCATTAGCTGCCATAGCTGGTCCCGATCGATTGTATCATATGCGGCTTTGAAGTCGATGAATAGATGATGTGTGGGCACGTTGTATTCGCGGCATTTCTGCAGTACTTGCGGAATGGCGAACACCTGGTCCGTGGTGGACTGGTGGAGCGTTCGCCCATAAAACCCGCCTGGTACTGCCCCACGAACTCCCTTGCAGTTGGTGCTAGTCGACGGCATAAAATTTGGGAGAGTACCTTGTAGGCGGCGTTCAGTAATGTGATTGCGCGGTAGTTGCTACAATCCAGCTTATCGCCCTTTTGTAGATGGGACACTCGACACCTTCCATCCACTCCTGCGGCAAAACTTCCTCCTCCCAAATCTTGGTAATGACCCAGTGCAGCGCTCTAGCCAGTGCCTCACCACCGTGTTTAAACAGCTCTCCTGGTATTTGGTCAACCCCAGGGGCTTTGTTGTTCTTTAGCCGGCCAATCTCCTCCTGGATTTCCTGGAGATCCGGACCCGGTAAAATTATGTCCTGCGCGCGTTCTCCCAGGTCCATCACCATACCGCCATCTTCGTCTGCCACATGGCCATTCAGGTGTTTTCGTAGTGCTGCCGCCATCTTTGGATCACCTCACGCTTGTTCGTAAGAAGGTTCCCGTTCATGTCCTTACACATATCAGGCTGTGGCACGTGGCCCTTACGTGAACGGTTTAATTTCTCATAGAACTTTCGTGTGTTATTAGCGCGGTACAGTTGCTCCGTCTCTTCACGGTCTCGGTCTTCCTGCTGGTGCTTTTTCCTCCGGAAAATCGAGTTTTGTCTGTTCCGCGCCCGTTTGTATCGTGCCTCGTTCGCCCTCGTGCGGTGTTGCAGCAATCTCGCCCATGCTGCATTTTTTTAGCTCCACTAACTACTTACATTCACCATCATACCAGTCGTTTCTATGATCCGGAGGCACCGTGCCAAGTGCAGCGGATCGAATATCTCTCCTGCCATCTTCAAGAGAAACTGCGCCTAGCTGCTCTTCTGTTGGGAATGCCATTTCTAGCTGCTGCGCGTAGTCTTGGACTAGTCGCCCAATGTTAAACCGCGGCGTTCGACTTGGACGCGTGTTGTACACCGTCGAGAGTTTTGAGTGCAGGCACATTGCAACGGTATTTACCGCACTGCGGTAAGTGCGGACGTTCGTGATGTCGGAGAAGAATTTACCGTCGATTAGAACGTGATCGATTTGGTTTTCCGTTTCTTGGTTAGGTGATCTCCATGTGGCCTTGTGGATATTTTTGCGGGGAAAGAAGGTGCTTTGGACTAGCATTCCGCGGGAGGCTGCGAAGTTTATGCATCGTTGGCCGTTGTCATTCGATACGGTGTGCAGACTATCCGGTCCGATGACCGGTCTATACATTTCCTCTCTTCCTACCTGTGCGTTCATGTCACCGATGACGATTTTGACGTCCCGCAGTGGGCATCCATCGTATGTCTGCTCCAGCTGTGCATTGAACGCTTCTTTCTCGTCGTCGGGTCTCCCTTCGTGTGGGCAGTGCACGTTGATGATGCTATAGTTGAAGAAACGGCCTTTAATCCTCAGCTTGCACATCCTTGCGTTGATTGGCTGCCACCCAATCACACGATGGCGCATCTTACCCAGCACTATGAAGCCGGTTCCCAACTCGTTGGTGGTGTCACAGCTTTGGTAGAAGGTAGCCGCTCGATGCCCGCTTTTCCACACTTTCTGTCCTGTCCAGCAAATCTCCTGCAGCGCCACGACGTCGAAGTTGCGGGGATGTAATACATCGTAGATCATCCTGTCGCAACCTGCGAAACCTAGCGACTTGCAATTCCATGTTCCAAGCTTCAAATCGTGATCCTGTATTCGTCGCCTAGGTCTTTGCCGATTATATCGAGTCGCATTATCTCTTATATTGTTCGTAATGATTGGTTTTCCACGCGGCTTATTGGGCCTGCGCAAACCTCCTGTCTCGTCGGAGGGCCGTCGTGTCAGGGCTGTTTAGCGTCCCACCTAACACCAGGACTTGGGCTTGTGCGCTTTGAGCGGCACACGGTCGCTTTGGTGGGGCTTACTTGCGGATACATGCAGCTTTTTATAGAGGTTTAACAGGGCCCACTGTCAAACCCCACCACATCCTAGGCAAGCCCCACAACTCGCAGATAGCCTGGGAAGGCATTAAGGCTGTAGAAGCCCTTATTTTTAGGTTGCAGGAATATGAGAGCGCTTTTCATGTCTTTATCTAGTAATTAAACAGCAATAATCCAGCAATTGTGGATCACTTATGAATCTATTTATAGAGCAAAAATAGGATCAGATGAAGCTTTAGAGTCGCTTAATCATGTTTCATTCAGCAATTAATCATCACATATGTATCTTGTGTGGCAAAATCAAAACGAAACACTACGCCCAGGGAGCTGAGAATGTTTCCCACCCGAAAGCATCCTTGACCGAACCAAGAATCGAACTAGCGGTCTCCGGATTGGCAATCTAACTCCTTTGCTCGCAATGCTAACTGGAAACTCCGGATAAAGGTCATAGGTTTCTTTATTTCTTAATTAGGTTGCAACAAATTGTATAAAAGTCTGACATGACGTTTTTTTTAATATTTATTACATTTTGGAGATAAGTTTACAATAACATATTTGCGATTGGGCTACAAATCTTTTTAATGGGATCTATCCCAAGAATTAGAAAAAAATTCTTACCATTTTGTCCTAAAAATGTTCCAAATTAAAATTATTTCCTTTTTCTCTTTTCAGGTATGTACAAAACTTTGAGTGCCCAAGGTTAAGTATATTTTTTAAAATGATATTTATTATTACATTATTATTTCATATTCAAGAGCAAAAATCAATTCAAAGATGCTCTCCAAGCCTTCACGTTCACACTGGCTCCAATAGATCGTTCTACCCGAGCAAAGCTTGAGAGCAAATCGATAACTAATTTTGTTCTTGTGAAATCGCCTAATTTTGATAACTCAGGTTGATATCCTTTTGGTCGTTTTAACGGTTAAAAGATCAAAATCTACAGCAGAAAAATCTTACTGTGACATCAAAACGAAAACTATTCCTGCTATCGATGAGAGCAAATTGAAAAGTGATTTTGATATTGGTTCCGATAACAAAATAAGTACACAGTTTGATGTCAGATCATACAATTTAGAAATCAACAGCAAAATTAGATCAAAATATGTAATCAGTCATGATGTTTCATATTTGAAAACAAAATATGATTTCAATTTGATATCTATATCAAAATATGTTCTCTATATGCTGTCTTTATGTTTTCAGACTTTGCTCGGGTACCTTGTCATAACTTTCCTTCCGTTTGGATAAAACTTCCCAAGATCATTTCCAATCCGTTACTCTCTGCGTTGGAGCGAAAAATAAAAGTAAACAGTTCGCTTTTCCTTTACTTTCGACTGAACTTTATTCCTCACACACACACACTTTTGAATGGCAATCCTTCTGGAAAGTCATTCCAAAAGGCAAGAACCATCTGCTTCACGATTATTGAGTAACTTTTCAGCACCGCGCACTCGATGCTCCTCTGCTGGCTGGGCTGCGACCGAAGATGCGAATCATAAACCGGTCGTTTTCGAGGCGCACGCTCCCGCGATGGGGACAAACTCCAGGTGCGAACAGGCTTCATTAGAAAATTTGTTTCGGAAGTATTTTCGTATATAAGCAAAGTTCATTTCCATGTTGGGTTTTCGTTCGGTTCGGAGCGCAGGACGGATTCATGAATAATCCACTTGCTGGTTACATCCTTTTTGCCTTTCTCGTACACCAAGGTGTAACGAAAAGGCTATATATTTATTATATAAACGATTTTGTGGTAGAAGGCCTGGATACCCATAGTGCTGTATACCAATCGACTCAGCTCGACGAATTGAGATGATGTCTGTCTGTGTGTGTGTGCATCTGCACAAAATAAAACTCACTCATGTTTCAGGAACTTATTTCGTTTAGATTTGCTTGCAACATATTACATTCGATGAGGGATCGTTTCTCATTGTTTACTACTAAAAATTGGCCAGATCGGACTGTGGGATCACAAGTTATAGCTCAAATTTGATTCATACAAATAACACGCTGAGGAAATTTTACTCACTTACTTTAGTGTATCTAATGCACGAGAAAGGCACAAACACAGATAGGTGGATCAATCATAATTTTTCTTTTTCATTGAGGCAGAACTTGTTCCGTGGTACAAGTTACATAATAATAAAAGATTTAATTGTTCGTTTATTCGTTTATTTCGGTGACCCAGCACAAATTAGAATTGATCAAAAAAATGGAACATTATATTGAAATTCACCAATTTACAAATGACATTTTTTCAAAATCAACACAAAACGCATCTTCGTTTCGTGGCTTATCGCTTAAGCCACATACCAATATACATTTACTTGGCACGTTTATTCAGGCGTATAATCTAAACTCACGTTGAATCGACCGGGAGTAGATGGGAAAACTTTCTGACTTCTGCGGTGTGATGTGAACTCCTTGGAATGGCAGACAACATACATAGGTACCTACATTGCTTTGATGGCAGATGTAACAAATTGCTTTCGACATCGGAGTGGGAAGAAGATAAGGATGATTTATCTTGAATTTGGGTTTCTCGCAGGTACATCGCAGTATAAATGCCAAGGTTTATTAGATTCCGTTTTCGTAATTGAATATGACTGAATATTTAGCACACAAGATTTGGAAAGTTTTTTCATCTTTTTATGTTATCAATTTGTTTGATAAAATATGAACCACCAAAATGCGCGAACAAGGAAATGTCAAATCCAATTATTTACATTCTGAGTAGGTCAGCGTTTTGCTCCTTTGAATGCCCTCGCGCACCAGAACGGTCGATTTCTCTTGTAAACTCTTATAGAAAAAGTGGTGTGGCACCCTTAGTTGAAACAATTTGAGTCTGTTTGCTATTTGCCAGAGTTAAATTTCTCAGGCTCTAGCCTGAAAAACCTGCCTAAATCAAGAAAGACAAATTTCACAAGAAAGACAATTAAACCTACCGTAGAGCATCGAAATCTGTACACCTTAACACTTCAGAATTCGAAAAAGTTTTTAGAAAGTATGAATCGAAAAAATCGTCGTTGATACAGATGCACGAACCCCTAATAAAAAAATCCAAAACAATTACAATAAAAATTATTGTAACATTACGCTGGAATTGATAGTAATTACGGTAAACTTTATTGTGGCTCACAATTGAATAACATTGAAAAATATTGTATTCCACCAAATGGCAGTTTTACAATAGAAAATAGGGGTTGTTATGTATCTTTACAATAAAAAAATCGATATTTTCTCGAACAAATTTTTGCCAATACAGTTGAATTTATTGTGATTCTATTGCCAACTTTTTACTGACAATAGAATCTTTTGTACGTCTATTGAAACAACAATATGACATTTTAATTGGTATGATATAAAAACAATAAAATTTAATGTTCATAAATAAAATGTATCCAGCTTTCCACGCTAGCCATAATGGCGGGTGCCATAAAGAAATCTGACAGTAACTGCTTCCGACGCTTGTAGTAGCTTAGTAACCATTTTACATTGTTTGTTTATTCTTTCGAAAATGGTTACGAAACGTAAAATCTGGAAAAAAAAATTCATCATTATGCGAATCATATTGGAAGTAATTGCTGATATTGTAGAAGTTATTGTTATACCTAGTATAATTTAGTTGTCTTAATTATTGCTAACGGCTGACGGACGCAATGACTACAGAAATTATAGATTTTTTGATAAGGCGTTTGTGTTGGACGATGGCATTTGTGTGGAGGTAGCGGACATGAACGATGACAGCTTCTGGTCCTATATCTCAGTTAAATGTAAAGTAAAGAGCAGGGTTTGTCGTCAATTTCTTTATTCATCATGTGCCAAATCATAACTTCCTTTACCAATTTCACATCGGGTGTTCTAAGCTAAACTAAGCTTAAATCGGTGGCTTTTCGAGATTCCAAAAAATGATGAACAAATTATTAAAAAAAATGTAAAACACCTACGAATCGGTTGCAAGTCTATCTCTCAGACGCGACTACACAACTTTTCATACTTAGATACAATGTGCGCTAGAATGTAACATATCTGGATAAGTAAAACCTTATTCAATTTGTTACCTGAAAAAACTCCTGAGAATCTTTCAACCACGTTGATTAGCAAGAAACATATCGTATGGGTTACGAGCGCTATTGAATTTGAACAATCGCTGATACTTCTGGTACTTGTACTCTCCATTCCATTCTTTGGATGAGTTTTATTAAACGATTCTGAATACTACCAAGGAGTTGACACGGATAACAAAGCCGCATGGAGGCTCTATGTCGTATTTCGATTTTATTTGAGAACTGCAATCTCAGCTTGGACTTCTCCGAGACTGACTTTCGGAGATAGAAACTTGCAATAATTTCAACCCGTTAGCAACGGAGACGCTTGGTGAATAAATTAGCCGAAAATATACAGATGGGTGTATATGTCCGTGTTATTTAAACCGGAACACCTCGAAAATACTTAAATACTACTGAAACCAATCTAAACCACTGTGATGTTCCTTTAGTATATTTGCGGATTAGGTTTCTTTATGCAGATAGGATTGGTAATTGTGTTTCAATCATCTTACGTTTAAGCTTAACATTGTTTGTTTCAGCCAGGCAGCGGAAAAGTTATTTGGGAATATTACGTCAACCTAAAATAAAGAAAGATTTAATTATTATTCTTATAAAAAATAGCTTCTAATTCTGAAATTCTTGTAACGAAATTGTTCTTCCAGATTTTTTTCGTTTGGTGACCATTTTCGTAAGAATAAATAAACAATGTAGAATGGTTGCTAAGCTACTACAAGCGTCGCAAGCAGCTCAGCGTCGGAAGCAGTTGCTGTCAGATTGCTTTATAGCAACCGCCATTATGGCTAGCGTGGAAAGCTGGATTGTAATTTTATGATATTTTATTGCAACTCTATTGTATTTTTTATCCGGGACGCCTCTATTTTTTAAATTCACATGAACGTGAACAAAAATATGATAAACCTATGATCAAAATCAGTACTTCCTGAATCGAAATCCGTCAACTATTGATTTACTAAACCCGGAAAAATCAGTTCGTCTGTGTTGGTAATCCCACTTGAATAAATTGACCAGACGTCCCTCATTTTCACTATTTGAATCGCGCTGAAAACATTGTCGCCCGGAAAAAAATCAGAAAAAGGAGATTTGGCTGTCACTTAAGGAGGAAGTAAAATTGGTAACCAACAAACACGTGTTTTAAGTGAGTGTTGCATTACCACATTACGTCGCACGGTGTTGCATTACCACAGTTATATTTTGCCGCAGACGAAAAGAGCAAAACGTCACACCGTAAAAATGGTGGCCACCATTTAAGGTGAAGGTGGGTTGAGTACCAAAACAAAGCTTTGAAAGTATCCAGCTTTTACGCGGCGATGCCATAATTCTTTGAATAACCCCTCTTGACACATGCTGTGCCCACTATAATTTATTTATGGGGCAATCTTAGCAACCTATGACTCGTTACAAATTTCCATGAAAACATAAATCTGTCATAATAAGGATAGAAATTCGAAAAAGCTACTGAGCTACAACCTCACGAAATATATGTCTTTATTTTATTTTCAGGTATCCAAATGAATATGAGATCATGCACACTTCTGTGATGCTACAAAGCTAATTCCAATGAATCTCAGTTTATCAATTTTCCGGTAGTCTCAGTAAATTTTTGGATCGTTGGTCAAACACATCATCAACAATATCATTGTCAGTTTTTACAAGAAAAACATTCGTTATAGTTCTGATAGGTTCTAATAGGTCGTTACCTATGTAATCCTCTGAAAGACTATAACTTTTGGAACTCCGTGCGATTTTCTGCTTAATTCTTCCTAAAACAATTTGAGCGCTTAATCAGAGCATCGTGTGAAAATCTTGGTAATAAGTAAGTGACATTCTAAAACTCAGCAAGTGTCTGGGAAGATGCTCCGGGGTACCACCACATTAGTAGATGGTCATCCAAGATGACTGTACTCAGTAATGTATCGCCAAAACTAGTTTTATCTTTAAACCTTCAAGAATGACCGAATCTTTTTTATCAGTTTTATCAACCATATTTTAACATCATGGAACTCCGAGCTCATCTATCTAATGTTCTGTTTGGGAATAACATATATTAATGTACAGAAGGCGAATATCAAATCTAACATGTCATAAGACGAGTTTGAACAATCCCATTGAATTCCACCACTTAATTGTATCCTGACAGATACGTATTTCGACCTCAACAGTAAGGCCGTCTTCAGTGTCTTGTACTTGACTCGACGTCGACGTCGAGTCAAGTACAAGACACTGAAGACGGCCTTACTGTTGAGGTCGAAATACGTATCTGTCAGGATACAATTAAGTGGTGGAATTCAATGGGATTGTTCAAACTCGTCTTATGATAGGTGAAAACATTCCACTAAAAAGCTCAAAATAATTTTCTTATCAAATCTAACATGTTATTTAATTCCAATATGAAGTAACAAAAAGTGGTAAATTGAACTGAATTTGATGTTGCTAGGTACAGTTTTTTTTATTACAATCACCTACATTTTAAATGTTCTATTTTTGGAATGGCCTTTGATATTTTTTCTATAAGAAAATTATTTTGAGCTTTTTAGTGGAATGTCTTCACTTGTCATAAGACGAGTTTATACCATCCCATTGAATTCCACCATGGTGGAATTCAATGGGATGGTATAAACTCGTCTTATGACAAGTATTTTTCTAGTTCTTTACACAATACCTAGGAAATATTGCAATCCTTAAGATATCATGCAAATCAGAATACTACGTAAAATCGTAGCTGCCATCGGCCAACCCGACGTTTTGGAACTGCCCAACGGTAATGCCATAACAGCCAAATTTGATTGGTGGTGCGAAACTCGGACATCGACGATGGGGCGCTCTTGATCCTGCGAGAAACCATCAACGTAGTTTCCACCATTTGGTGCGTCACATCTTGGAAACCGTCGTGTTCATACCAGTTTGATGTAGCATGTATTTCCCGCAGCCTATAAGCGATAAAAATGCTCAAACCGCATATCCGGGATAAGAGCTATCAAGGCTAGGAACAGGGCTACTCCGACAGTTCCTTTGGAAAGGAGTTCCAGGCTCGTTAGGAAAATTACTGCATATACGTCAGCTGTTACATCTTCCAATAGTCTTTCTAATAAACGACAGCAATTGAAATAAATTGCGGAAAACCTAAAATATAGAAGATTAATATAAAAATTGTTTAAACAAATAAATTACCGTTGATTATTATAATAAACCTGTGAAAATAATTGACAGAAAAGAAAACAAATATGTATTCAAAGGCTACTTCGATTATATTTATAAAATCTGTACACAGCATCTGTCATAGTTGAATCACCCCTTATTTAATTATGGCTAGCGTAAAAAGCTGGATTGGTACAATAAAAACTGTCATATACTGTAGTAGTATTGGTGTCGTATTTATAAAAAACAAAGAATATTAGTAGGGTGGTTCAAAAAACTACCCAGCTCCACCACGCTCACTCGATTCCGTCCCATGCTCCGAGTGTCCTCCAAAAACCGATTTGAACAAAAACTGGTTGAACACTAGCCGGCTCAAGTTTGTATGAAAACTAGTATGAGAAACTGAACCTTTTATAACACTGGCTACAGCGCCGGGCAAAAATAGCAGTTTATATTAAGTTTTCTGTTCAAACAAGTGACTGATTTCAAAAAGTGATGTTTAATTTGCATTCCATCAACATTTCGGGCTGCTCATGTGCGGAGAAGTGAGTAAAAACTTGATTTTGCTATGCCCTTTGAGAAGAAGTGAAGTGCAGTGATAAGCCCACCGAATCGCAAACGGCTTTTAAATTGGCACGAAACTGCTGATTTACGATAAAATTCGAGCCGAAATTCATTGGACTCTTTGAAGGAACATGTTCATTATCACGGGAAGTGAATAAATATGCTGTGAACAGGTTAGTAATTTGAATATTATACTTTTGTTCGATGCTGTTCGATGCATTCGAATGTTGGTGGGAGAGGAGTGCGGGAGGTGTGGGGTTGATCCGTGGAAGGTCCGGTGCCATATTGACTGCCATCGTGGTACTCTTCCAACTATGTCCTTAAATGGTGGTTCGATCGGAAACCTCTATTTTTAACTAATTTTATTTGCTAATTATCTCATACATACATTTATCTCTTAGACTAGGTGTTCCGTGCTTTCTTAACACTATCATCCTTATTTGCTATGATACATTTTCAGTTATTATTAATACATTTCAATTGCCTCTGATAGTTAGGATTTTTCCTCTGGTTTAATTGAACCCTGCGTGGTTACAATGTTTTCAACTTAAACTAAACTTAACTTAATTTATACTAAGTATATAAGGATCTAGTCGTTGCAATAGAAGGTTGCAACGATTTTTGTCTAAAATTGGAAATTATTTTGTTGGGCATTTGTTGCAATGTCTCAATATTAGAGATTCTATGAAGTTCATTGGTACTATACCACGGAGGCAACTTCAGAATCATTTTCAAAATTTTATTTTGAATCCTCTGAAGTGCCTTCTTCCTGGTATTGCATCAACTAGTCCATATTGGCACAGGATACAACATGTCTAACAATTTGTTTGTAAATCAAAAGTTTGTTCTTAAGACTAAGTTTTGATTTTCTGTTTATAAGTGGATATAGACACTTAATATATTTGTTACATTTGGCTTGAATGCCTTCAATGTGACTTTTAAAAGTTAACTTTTGGACTAGCAGAAGTCATAAATATTTGGCTTCGCTAGACCAATTAATAGGAACCCCATTCATAGTGACAATACGTCTGCTAGAAGGTTTAAAATAAGAAGCTCTCGGCTTATGTGGGAAAATTATAAGCTGAGTTAAATGTCCCACATAATTAACTCAGCTTATAATTGGAAACCTCTTTTCTTCGTCCTATTTGCTTTGCACCTTGAAATAACATTCTCATTACCTTTTAGATACTTTAAATATGCCGTTAGGCTGAAAGTATAGTTAGGCCAAAAATGCCATTTGTCATAAAGGGCAATTTGACCGAAAATGTTATTTTACCAAAATGGAAATACGGCCGTATATGTCGTTTGACGGAACTGATATTTTTTTTCGAAAACTGTCGTTTGGCCGAAATCGGTATTTGGCCGAACGGGTCAAGTATATCATCCATTTCGATCGTATATTACTTTCAGCCAAATGACACTTTCTGCTAACCATTTTCGTCCTAAGCAGCATTCAAACTAATGGCTTTCTGTCGAATGATATCCGACCAATCGACGGAAAGGGCTGTTCCATTTGGCCGAAGGACACAAGACCGAAAGCTGTTCAGTCTATTTGGCCAAAACTGATCTGGAAGAAAATGTCATTCGGCTAAAATGGACTTCCGCGCGTCGATTCTGGCAAAACTTCCTTCTTAAGCATATGCCGTATTTCGAAAAACTTCGTTTCAAGTAGATCGAATCGAAATTCCGCGAAAATTGAGCATGGCGAAATCTCATTTTTTGATTTAGTTTCGTTTCGTAAATTACAAAAATTTCGCTCGAAAAAACTAGCTTCTAACGAAATTTAACGGAATTCCGCGGAATTTCGAAACAAATTTAAACTTAAACCATTCTTTATATTGTCAAACATTTTGGCTGCGCCGCTGAACAAAATCGATAAGTTGTTTTCAAAACTTTAGGTTATACATATTTTCTATTAACGCTTACTACATAACCCCATTCTTAGTCGACAAATACGTATGTAGTTTTCTTCTATCAAACGTCTATAGAAGGGTGGCTCAATTTAGTATGTGAAAAACTTTTTCCAATTTTTTTGATTGGCCGTCCTCTTATTCGGTTATATTTGATGCCCTGATGCTCTGGACAAAATTTCAGTAAAATCGGTCAACGTTCGGGCGGTGCTAAACTCGTTGGAAGTTTCTATGCAAAAATATATGCCGAAACATCCAAAACACAGTGAATTGCAGTTGGATGGCATAACTTACGATGAAGAACTATGATAATCATTCAGATCTTGAAGCATTTAATACAGAATGTTAAGCAGAAAAGCGCGAGAAGTATAGAGTTTGCCCGGCTAAGTTATTATCATTTCTCTGAAGTGGGGTTTGAGCAAATTTCGTTTCTTTTACCTTTGAAAAGAAATAAATTCACCCCTACAACACTCCAGTAAAATGCTAATATCTTTGCCTAATAAACTATAATCTTCTTGCGGTTTTCAGCACAACATTCTGTATTTAATTCTACAAGAACTGAATGAGTATCATTGTTCTTGATCGTAAATGGTGCCTTCCAACTGCAAATCACTGTTTTTGGATGTTTCTGCATACATTTTTGAATATAAACTACCAATAAGTTTAGCACCGCCCAAACGTTGACCAACTTGGCTGGAATTTTGTCCAGAGCATCAGGGCATCAAATAAAACCGAATAAGAGGGCCCATCAAAAAAATTGAAAAGTGTTTTTTGAGCCACCCTAGTCTACAGTGTATCCAATTCCAAGATTCAAATTTATATTGTGTGATATTTTTTACTATTTGAACAATATGATTTGCGGAATCGATCGTGTTGTTGCTGGTCATGGGACGGCAGCTAGTCCGGGAAAACGCGAAGTGAAAAAACGAGCAATGGGTAATGTTTTGAACATAACCGCGAGTAGACGTAGGACTTATATAAACGTAATGTATTTACAATGTGAATACATTACGTTTCAGGGCTTGGATGAATGAAGCAATGAAGATGAGGACTTATGCTTCGGCACCAGATATACTCCCGAGGAAGGTAGCTTCATGAGAGAACAGTTTCAAAGTGCTTAGCGAAGAATGCTTCCTCGCTCCATATGGCACTGCACGCTTAAAGTCAAGTACACATCGCATGAATAGCTTTCACACATCCCGGCGACGCCTTGGCCAACTCTCACTATGAGTGAAAATTTTGTGTGAAACATAAGCAGTCGCTGTGTACTGTCTCACATGTGCATGATATGTGTAAGTGAGTTTGCCTCGAACTGTCAAAGTCCCTTCGGGTCGCTATGATGGCGAACGTGTGCAGAATGTGCTGCAAGAAATCCTACTTTTTCGGAGGGTTTTCCTTTTGTTTTGATGGCGAAACAAAAAAAGTGCGAATGCAATCATCGCACTTTGTTTTGTTGATCAAAACGATTGGAGAAGCCTCGAATAAGTATGGAAAAGTTGGCTTACTTAAACATTAATTTGAAAACATACAATTGAGGTTAGGTTCGATTTCCGACTGCTCTCTCGCTGTGTAAAATGAACTCACCGAAAATCATCGGCCATCGAGTTACACAAAATGAGTAACATCGTAGTTACTCATAATATGAGTTGTTCCAGGAGAGGCACGTTTTGTGTGAACGGAACACAAAAATATGTAAGGCATTTTAAGCGTGTGCTGTACGAAACAGTTGGAGAGTGAAATCAAGCACCCGCTAGTGCAGAGAATAATAAACTCTCTTGCCTCACTTATACTGAGTTGCGCATTTCTGTTGGAATGAATGTGCAAAAGAGAGGTATATAATGCATTCTCTCTCTTTCTCGCTAATATGGTTTTGTATTTACACAACACTCACTCGCATCTGAAACACTGCCGATGAACGAAGGAAGCATCCTCATTTCACACTGCCCTACTGAACGACGTCGCCTCGGCGCTACCCGGCTTGTGAAGCTGCCACGTTCAAAACTCCTCTCTTTCAATGTACAAAACGAATGCTTTACATTTGCCTCTTCCCTTGTTCGTGCAGCAAGCAGCACATCATCGACCGAACATCAATCGGTGCACCGAAATTAAAACCTCACTGTGGGCTAAAAACGAAGCATTCGTTCGTTTTTGAACGAATTTTCCAAGGCCTGATTTACAATCAACATTTGAATTTCTGGGGTTTGATAATAGGTATTGATTTTGGGAACAACAAGCTGTGAAGAATTTTCAGCAATTTGTGTATTTAAAACTTCAGTAAATAAAACTAATAAATAAAAACATAATCAGATATTAGAATAGACGTGAATTCCTAATAAATAAAAACATAATCAGATATCAGAATATCCGTGAATTCCGATCGGGTCGGGCGATCGCATCAATCGCAACCGACACTACTGCATCCGACCATAATCAAGCATAGAATGACAAAAAAATATGTCCACTTCTTTCATCCAAATTATCCTGCTGGCAACTGCAGGATGTGTACGTCAACACAGCGAACGAACGAGAAAAAATAATACTGACAGACCCACCGACCGGCATGGCATGGCAGCTCTCCCGCTGGTGACTGTACGCAAAAACGGCGAACGAACGAAAAAAAATGCACGAGCAAAAAGCACGTCAGTACGCGCTGCTGTCACAAGCTGAAATGACTCACACACGGCAGGCACAGCTTATTTTATACACAAAGAAAATATTGCGGTGAACATGAAGGCCCGTGGGATATGGCATTCTGATGTCCGTGTTAGGAATGCACGGGATTGGTTATATATGAAATTGTTATTGGCTTTGACAAGAATTAAACATTTCAATAGCTAATCGTTAATAATCTAAAGTATCAATGAAATTGCCAAATTGCTGGAGAGTGTCCGAGTCGATTGATATATAAATCTTCAAAATCCACCGAAAGATAAAGGCGCTAGTAACGTTCAAAATCTTCCCTTCCAGCGTAACGCTCTCGATTTCCAAAAATCTAAATGACACCCAGTATAGTAAAGAAAGACGTAAGTCCTACGTCAAAAAGTCTATCTAGTGTAGCAGAAATTTGTGTAACCAGTGTACAATCGATCTTGCAGATACTGATAACGCCAGATAGTGTGGGAGAACGCGAAGTGGTAAAATTAATGTCTGCATCGAGGACCACAAACATATTTAGTGCGGAACCGATCGTATTGTAGAAGCTTATTAAACGAAGCACATTGATCTTGCGTTGGATTAATTTGAAACACAGCTTTCGTCTTCTTGTTTTCAAAATAACTTTGTTTACAATAAATATTCAGTCGCTTACCAAGGGGCTTCACATGAATTACCTTCTCTACTAACCAACGATTCCTTTCCCGTAGCGCTCACGGAGATGCAGAGCATTCCTCGTTTTTTTTTATATTTTTATAACAATGAGTGTTAAACTAATTTTCCTCTCTTAATCCTAAATTGACTGTAAGGACGTGACCAGCATCGTTATTGGTCATGATTTGGAAACTACGCAGCAAGTATGCAACAAGAATAACTTTTTTGTATCCCAATAATATTATTTAATTAGTGAGCTGTGCATACCACATATTTGCTGTTTCTCGACCAGCAACTACGATGTGTACATGTACAGTTATTCAAGCTTAGCTCTTCATTGACTATTTGCACAATATGTAAGGAACATTGAAGATTTGTGGGCTCTTCTAGAAATCCAGAATCCATATCTTTGTTCATTTTAGAAAGGTGCACAAGATTCTTCTAGTGAGCAAATGTATGCTATATATATGTAGACGAATAATAAGAAGGAATAAGTTTTGGCTTTTACGCCCTTTTCAATTTTCAATTCTTTATCTGTGTATGCGCCTGGCAGATGTGGATACATAATTGAGTATCCCACTAAATAAAAAAAAAATTATGCATTCATTTTCTTAGTTCTTTATATTTTTCTCTGTTTTGGCATGTGGCCACCACTAGTACGGCTCTTGGCCTGTTTTTTTTTCTCATCTGTCGCTCTTTGGCACTCCACATCAAACCATCCTTTCTGTTGGTTTCCTTGTGTGGTACCAAGTACCACTGTGGCTGTTGAATTGATCGCCTTGCTGCTACAATGCGTTCAAATTTTCTCCAGTTGGGTGTCCTTCGATTTTTTCGAGCTTATGACTTTATGAGCAAATTACTCCGCAACGCCCGACAGTTGCTGTATGTTCTGCCGCATGATTTTCTTACGCCTGGAATTGGTGTTGCTGGAATAGCCTTGCGCGAATCTTACATACCACCAGATAGTAGTCAAAGTCGATATTTGGGCCTCGGAAGGTTCTCACATCTATGACATGCTGACCGTCCACCAAAACATGATCCATTTGAGAACACGTATCGTCATTTGGGTGTCTCCAGATGTGCTTTCGAATATTCTTACGTGAAAACTAGGTGCTACAGATAACCATTCCTCTGGCTGCGGCAAAATTGACTAGCTTCAGGCCGTTGTCATTGGTAGTTGCGTGGAGGCTCTCCTTTCCAATGACTGAGCGAAAGAACTCTGCCCCTCCAAACTGTGTGTTTGCATCACCGATGATGAATTTCAAGACGTGTTTCGGGCATCCTCCTTAGGTCTTGTCTAAATCCTCATAGAACTCGCTCTTCACATCATCGGGTTTGTTGTTTGTTGGTACGTATGCATTGATGAGAACTTCCATTGGAATTATTGGAGGAATCTCGTGTATGGGAGGATCTTCTGATGGAAATCTCGAACAAAAAATGGTGGAAGAAAGAAAGAAGAAAGAAGAAATTCGTGTAGAAACTCCCAAAACTTTTCCGGGGGGAATTTTCCAAATTTAAAATATAAATACTGTAGAAATTCAAAACTTGAATTTCTTGGGGGCTTTTAGAAAGCACTCCTGAAGGAATTCAAAAAATATGTGATGTTACGAATGCATCTCTGAAGGAATTTCTAGGAGAGTTTTTAAAAGAACTTGCAACGGATAAGTGGATGAATTGCCAAAGGAATTACTGGAGAAAATCATAGGATGGGGAATTATCGAACCAATTTATAGAAAATTGTACAAGGAACTCTTGGAAGAATTTCCGTTTGATTTCCTTCAGGAAGTTTTAAAGAAATCCTAAAGAAGCTTCCGATAACAATTTCTGGAGGAATAATGAATGCAATTTCTGGAGGAATTGCTAAAAGAACTCTGTGCTATTGCTAGCACAACATACATCCAAAAAACAAATCTGATGATTATTGTATAATGTCTTGGCATATACAATTCTGTAAGATTTTTATACAGATACTGTATTAACATAATGCAAATCTGTAGAATTTCAATACAACAATTGTATTAAAATCTTCCGAAATTGTATATGCCAAATTATTATACAGTTTCTGCAAGGTTCTTATGCAGAACTGTATTAAAATCTGCCATCCGCTGGTTGGGTGTAGCATACGTCCTTACAATCACGGAAGGATGGGAAGGAATGTTAGTTCAACATCTACTAATGAAGACGCTAGGAGCCCATACTTCCTTCAAGAATATCTCCGGAAGGAAAATTGTGTTAGTGTGTTGGTTAGGGAGCTCTATTCGACAGTATGGAACGTGTGTCAATACAATACACCCGATTCTGTTTTTACACGTTTTTAATTACACGGCCATGTAAAAAAAATCTCATACAAAATGCTCCATTTTCCATGATTCGAGAAATCATAAAACTTTTTTTACACGCATTTTAAATTTGGAACTGAAAACTTTTTTTACATGCATCCCCCGTGTAAAAAAAGAATCTGGTGTATATGATAAAAACTATGAAAATGCATTTGTTTTTCTATTGTATTAGATATGTTACCTTTTCTTTGTCCAGCTCTTCCCGTTCTTCTGAATTAGATCCCCGAACATAACAACATTTTGTCGGATAATATCGACCTAGAGTAATGATAGGCTCCCAATCTTCCTGTTCCTTTTTTTGTATTTTGCAGCCATTTTTAGTAACTCTCTCTCTATATATAGATGAATTTCAGTCTGTCAAGCAAATAGAACCAAATCTAGCATGTAGAGGTTTTGGAAGGAAAGATATGTTTCTGTGGTGGTTTAAAACCCCTCTCCCTTCTGGAAAATGGGACTCCCATACAAATGGAACACCAATTTCATAATTAATCAAGCAAATGAAACAAAATCTGGCATGTGGAGGTTTCGGAAGAAAAGAAATTTCTGCATAACTAGAGAACTAATAAGAGCAAACATCAATTTAGGTGAAACGAAGTTCGTCGGGTCTGCTAGTTTATAAAAAAAATCATGGAAAAATAGATATGTGGAAATATAACATATTAATGTAAAAGTATGAAAACATAAACATATGAATATATGACAAAATAAAGATATGAAAATATGAAAGTAGAAAAACATTAAAATATATTAATTTTAAAATATAAAAATATCAAAATATAAAAGTATAAAAACATGAAAATTTGACAATATGGATATTTGAAAAGGCAGCCCTTACTTTGCACCGTTCAATGTGCAAAACCGATCCACAAAAAAATGAAAAATGATCCATGTGAATGTTCCATAAAACGCCAACATAAATCCATAAAATAGTTCGGGAGATTCCATGAAGAATAATTTTATGATCCATAAAAACTATATTTTAATCCATAAAATTTTAATTTTTATCCTGATGATGATCCATAATTTCAGTCATATGATCCATTTTTGGTCATATGATCCATAATTTTGTTTATATGATCCATAATTTTGATAACGTGATAATGCTTGGAAAGAAGGCTAATGAAACTATATTAATTGATCCCCACATTTTGTAAAATATATGGATCATATCACCAAAACTATGGATTGTTTGAACAAAGTTAGAATTATGGATCATATGACTAAAATTATGGATCATCATCACAATAAAAAATGCGCAAATTTGAAGTTTTATGGATCAAAATATGAATTATTATCATTAGGGGAAAAGACGGCTTTGGCAGGTTTTGTTCTATTATTGGCAGGGGGTTTTTGTCTACCGAATTTTATGAAATTTGGCCACAATATTCATTGATATGCAAAGAATGTTTAGGCCAAATTTGAGCATAATCAGTCATGAAAAAACCCCTGACAATAATAGAACAAAACCTGCCAAAGCCGTCATTCTCCCTATTATAAAAAATATCTAGATTGCTTTGAGAATAGGTCGTATGTGCAAAAAAGAGTTTCTCTTTGATCGCGCTCTCTTTCGCTAAAATTTCGGCTAGTTTTGCATGTTTTGCTACATTTCCACTCCAGCATGATAGACATGATAGTTTCGTAATAATCGAAAGAGAATAGATCCAAAGAGAGACTCTCTTTTGCACATACGACCTATTCTCAAAGCAATCTAGATATGATTTTTGTAAATCTGATTTTGCAAGGCCATTAATCCCAAAGTAAAGTAAATATGAAAGAAGAAGGAAAAAAATAAAAGCCTGAAAGAATAAGGTTAAAGGCAAAAACAGAAGGAATAGAATATTGCACAAAGTAAAGGAAAAAGCATATGGAGGAGGGTAAATGAATGTGGAAAAATGAAAATATGGTTGGAAGAAGAAGAAATAAACAAGAAGAAGATGAAACGGTTCAAGATCGGTTGGATTCGATTCTGGTTTCCTTCGACTGACTTCACTTTAGCGCCAAGCAGACGATTAAATTGTTTGCTTGTGAAGCAGCAATATTTGTATGCGAGACTCAGGGCGAGTCCATCAAAGCACGCGGAAATACCAAAGCGAGTCCGACCTATCCGACCACAATTTTCAACCCAAACGGCAAAGGACGCGAAATCCCTCCAAAATACCCAAAATCCACTAATCCCACCAATCAAAAACTTCCTTCCTCTAAAGTGATTAAGCAAACATTCAATTCACAGGTGTATTGTCAAGTTCTCAAATCCTCTAGCTTCTACTTAACAGATTCCAATTGGAATTTCTGCGCACGGCCGTGCTTCTAGGCTTGGTCCCTTTCGCTTTCTACTCTACTGTTTACATATAGTATTGACTTCTCCAAATAAATGAAAGTGTGCGTGACTTCGCTGTATTCCTGTCAATGTGTGCTGTCTTCCTCCAAAAGTATTCGTGATATTTTTGCCGCAACAAGATTACCACCCACTTTTATTTTATACATTCTATACAGTGACATTGGTGTGCGAAAAACTGCGCTTGGAGAACTCAATAGATAGATCTGACCTTGAATCATGCTCGCTCAGCTCGAGCTCAGGTTGGTCCAACGATGGATGCGGTGAAGGCGTAGCGGAGCAGTTTCGGCTGAGTACGCCGCCGGTGCGACGATGGCTAGCTGTGTTGGTGGCGAGTTTGCCGCCGGTGCGACGAAGTGTTCTAATGGTGCGTGTGCGACGAATGCTGTCCAGTGGTGTTCGTGTGTGACGAGCGCAGTTTCGTGCCGCCGGAGCGACGATGGCTGTCCGTGTGGTAGTGGGTGCGATGTCGGAGCGTCGAAGGATTCGCGCTGTAGGGTGTGCTTCGCACGATGGCCAACGTGGCGGTGCTCGATCACCCAGCGATTCTGTGGGTGGTTAGCTTGGTGCTGTAGTGTGCGCCGACACTACCTCGTGCAAATCGTTTGGACGTCGATCTGCCAGCTGTCTCGAGGCCAACGAGAAAAGGAGAATGCGTCCGGCTGTTGGCTACCGAAAGGCGATTCTCTGGAGATGTGGTGTTCTCCCTGGCCCGTAGGTGCGACGATGAACCACTGGCCCGACGATGAGGCTTAAAGGCTCCCCCAGACCTAAGCGATTTCATCGCCGCGACGGCGACAACAGTTGTTACTAGTCGCCACGATTCTATCGTTGGGTCGCTGCAGGCAGGCAGGAATCGCGTCGCGACTGTCGCGTCGCGTGTGTTTGGGGGAACCTTAAAGCCTACAAACCGCCAAGGCTTCTGGATTCACCCAGAGGAACCGGAATGGACGAATCCTCCTACACCTACCTCCGGTTCTAGAACCCGGCAGGAACACCTTCGCGTGAAGGATTTAGATTCCTTCACGAAACAAAAAAGAAGACACACACGTATCGATTAGCACCAAATACACAATATAGACGGCACAAAATTCTCCCTCCGAATCAGTTTTTTCACGAGCTTACCTGAGCCTCGAGCAGCAGATTCTGAATAGAGCTGGTTTGGCGACAGCTTTAATCTATTCTAAGATCTAGAAAAGTAACACAAATCCTAATTAAACTACATCATCATCATGGCGGATTTACCAACTCACTTTGGAAATCTTCGTTTCCCCTCACTGGGCCTACTATTTTTCCACGTTTTTTTTTTAATAATTTTCCGAATAATTACTAGAATAATTAAAAAGCAATTATACAATTTTAGGATAATCGTTCGATCTGAGCCTAACTCACATAACTTTTTCAATCAGCTAGCAGTCACTTTTCAACTCTCTATAATTTCCACAAACTTTTGGGACCACGTCCGCTTTTAATCACTGATCGAATCGGAAAGACTTTTGATTGGGTTTCTTACTTCTTAGTTAGCTTTATTCTATTATAATGATTCAAACAATTGCCGTTAAAATTGAACTCATGAGTAAAACAAATAATTTAATATCGTGAGTGGGCATAAAAATTGTATCGGGATAGGGTAATAGAATAATTAGGCTATCCACCACTAGAAGGCGCGAATATCATAAAACGGCAGAATATGGCTGCGATCTGTAGCTTCTGATTTGAATCAATCTTACTCCAGACGGAAAGGTTGATCAATCGAACTGAAACAGAATATTTTGTCTAATCTTGTAAGATAGTTACAAAGAAAGATGGAAGAAAAAGGAAAAGGTAGGAGTAGAAAGAACGCAAAAGGAAAGAAAAAGAGAAATCAAAAATAAGAAAGAAGAAATATAAAAGAAAGAGGATTGTTGAAAAAAAAAGGAAATTGTAAAGCAGAAGAAAAAAAAAATTAAGTGCCATCGTCGGAGGTGACAATGGGTCAAATGGGGGTGAGAATGGGTAACTAAACAATAAAACTGAATTATAAGCGACCTTTTTGAGCGATTTTGTTATCCGACCTCCAGACTGTCGGTAAGGGCGCTGACCCATTCTCACCTCCCAGACTCATTTACTCACCCCCGACGACGGTACTAGCTGTATGTACCCGGCCTTGTCCGTAATTGCCAGTTTGATTCCGCAGCTGTTGAAATTTCCAATTTGATTTCGCCTTATTCAGTTGGTAATCGATAACCCCCGTGTTTGGTCTTTGATACTTCCTCAATTGATGAGAAGATCAAAAGATTGGTTAAAGAACATCCAATGATTAAAAGAAGGTAGATATCACCTTTAAAAATGTTAATTCCGACAAATAAATTCTTGTTATATTCTAGGAAATGGTATTACCAAAAAAAAAATCTTCACCAAAAGTGTCACGTTCGAGAAAATGACATTTCTTGATTTTCACGTTCGGGGAAATGACATGTTTGCGGAATTTTTTAATTATTTTTCGAGGAATTTTCATTTTTGCGCTAAATGTCATTTCCAAAGAAATGTTTTCAAGATATGATTCTTGCGAAAAATGTTATTTTCGGCGATATGTTATTTCCGGGAAAATGTCTATTTTCTATGTGATTTTCCGGGTAATTTTACAAACTACCTAACTAAAGAATGGGATATTTGAAGTATGCCCAACGTTAGATATGCCTATCGTACATTTTGTCTTACATTTTTCACGCCTGACGTACTGATGCTTAACCTTGCGCCTTTTCTTTCTCCTTTACACCTCCTGTTTTCCGTTCAACTCTATCTATAATCGCCAGCTAAGGATAAAGGATATATGTCCCAATTTTTAGGAATATCGGTAAGGGAGTTCAGAAGTTTTTCCGCTTTCTTCAATGACCCTCCAACTCCTCTATAATCGTCCTCTTACATATGTGTCCCAAATTTGGTTCAAACGGACCCATGCATTTAAAAGGTACGTAAAACGTTCGTTTCACTCACACGTTCCTCCCTCCTTTATCCTTTGACCCTCCCATCTATTATATAACATTATGTTGTAGAATATGTGATCCACATTTTGTGGAAATCGGTTGAGGGGCTCAAAAGTTACAAAAGATCGTTAACTAAACAATGCATTACGTAAATCTTCCCCTTTTCCTAATGACTTTCTTAACCCCTTTGTTATTTTCCCCTGGGGATAAAGAATGTGTGTTTTTCTATTATGTTCAATAATTTACGCGAAAAGCATGATTACCGTTAGGTAAATTGGTCTGGTTTGCTCATAATATGTATTAGACCTGGTTTTGTTACAACTATTTCAAACACGAAACATACTTGCTTAACCAGATTTCCAACATGCATGTACACACATATATCAGGTCAGATGTTTCTCGGTATGAACATTCTGCTATAACATGATACCATCATCGGACAAGCTTTTAGCACCGAAATACACAAATTTATGGATTCACTTTCCAGTTCAATCCATCTACTCTACCCCAGCCATGCCAAATGTGACACTCATACTTACTTCCAAATGAAGATTGGAACATATACTCCGGATTGGTATCCACAATTTCGCATTTGCCATTTTCGGCTCCCTCGGAACGAACGGGATCGAGTTTCGAAAAACGGAGAAATGAAATTGAATGGAATGCTATCGCTTTTGGGAGTTCTCAGACATCGGATGATGCTGAAATATGAGATCCTCCTACGATTGGCAATTGGATATCGGTGTGAAACGAGAAAAAAAAATAAAACCTGGAAGCACAGAACAACTTTTTGACTTCCCATCGGAAATCATTGACTTTTCACCTTCTGGCTCTCGGTAAAAGTTGTATGTAGTAGAGCATCAGTGAATCGATTTCCCCATGGACTGGTGCCGATGGGTGAATTACGATAAACCGTTTCCATCCGACCATCAATGCAGCAACAAGATGATTTGGGTGGCAATCGGTGCGTCGCACGATGGGGTAGCTAGAACAAATGGTTGGCCAAAAACCTATTCTCGTTTTCCGATCTTTTGTATGGTAATACATTTTTGGAATATTCTTTAATATGAACTTCATTATGTGTCATTGGAATTTTTACGTTTGTTCCTTATTAGTATTAATGACAATTGTCAACCTATCAAACATTCATTTGATGGTTTTTAGCGTGCCGTAGGACAAAGATCAGTTACCACTGCTGACAAATCTAAACAACACATTTAATGTTATGTTTATAGTACACAGAACATCATTTATGCACTGCCCTAGGACCTACATAAGTTGAAATGAATTATATTTACGATTAAAATATTTTTCATAAACATATATAACATGGAGTTTTTGACATTTTTTAACAAACTTCATTATTAAGAAAGTAGAAGTACTCCCTCGTATTCCGCTACGAGATTGTATGCACATGAAAATATAGGATTTCATCTTTCTATTTCATCTTCTTAAAGATCATCCGCACTCGTCCGCAAACTAATTTGCGAATAACTTTAAAATAGGTTGTTTTCATACTTTCCGCCATTGTTTTCAACAGTATATCTCGGGAACTTATTCAAAAGGACGTATGTATGTGATTTTGTAAACAAAGATTGAAACGTCGATTTATCCGCTCTGATGGCACTCCCACGCAAACCAACACCACCAACAGGTAGCCGAAGGCTTCCCCTACCTGTCTGTGGTGATGGTTTGCGTGGGAGGGCTATCAGATCGGATAAATCGACGTTTCAATCTTTGTTTACAAAATCACATACGTCCTTTTGAATAAGTATCCGAGATATAGGCAGTAAATTTCCGCAGATAACTTTTTCTGGCAATCGAGGCATTTGACACATAGACATGATTGAATATAATAGTAACATACTCATTTTTGTTATTCATTCGTTCATTTTGTCGGCTCAAACGTTGTCGGGCGTAACGGAGCCAAAAACTTTTCAATACAATTTTGTAACCTAAAGCTCAGATATTAATGCTTGTTTGGGGGATCTGTTGCTCATTTAAATCTCTACATAGCATTGCGCATCCATTCATTATCTTTCGTCTTCTTCCCACTAATTAATCTTATGAAAAATCACAATAACAATTGTATTGAATTTGGCGATTGGTTTGACAGATATGTAAATCTCGATATAATTAAAAGACAATATTTAATTATTATATAATTATATATAATTATAATTATGTAGACAAGTTGGAGCACAGACATAATGTGGGGTAGGAGATAAATGGGCAGGTGCCACTTCAAGCTAAATAGAAACACTGAGAAATGCAAAAAACAAGCAACAAAAGAGAATAGCGATAAGTCTTTGTTCTTATCTGCAGAGGATAAAGACAACGTTGCGTTTCATTTTACCGGCAACAATCATGTGCAGGTAATTGTTGTGAACTTTCCAAAATGCAATAACTAATATATTTCAGAGGTAAATACAAATCACGTTAACAGATGGTTAACTTTATGTCTAAACATTGATAACTAAAACTTATTTAACCAAAAAACCGCCTACTTCTTCAAATGTGCGGCAAGCGATCGTTGTCCTATTCTGTTGCCGTTTGGGACAAACGCTTGTTGCGAGTTGAGTTTGTCCCAATATTTACATGAAAGGACAATATTGTTGGGTGCAAAAACAATAGCAAGACTTTTGTTTAATCAATTTCGTAGCTTCCGATGCAATTGATATTATGCACGAGCGATGATTGTACGTTCTTAGAAGCTTTCGCTGCTAAAAATATCATAAATTTGTGAAATAGGAGTTGAAAACCTAATGTTTGTTTTTAATCGATTATTGTTTACCTTTATGTAATAGGCCCTTATCAAATACTACGCGAGATTTTTCATTTTTCACGTTTCCTACACGAATTACAAACAAAAGCGAGTAAACAAAAGAACTATCATGGAGCTGTCGCTTCTGTATCAGTTTATAATAACTTTGTTTCATTTTTGAACATATTAAGAAAGATAATTTATCACTGGTAGACGAAATCGATTGTAACTATGTTTTTTGCATCATAGATGCAAAACCTACCAGAAAACGCCGAAATATAATTTTGGCCAGGATTTTGGTCAAGTTACCCCTTAGTGCGTCGTTCAGAGAAAAATGGACAAAGTTGGAAGGGTTCGTATTTGGTCACCTTTGACTTTCGACTCTATCGAAATTGAGATTGTTGTAAAAGGGTGTCACGTTTGGGCTTAACTCACTCATTCCCTTCTGAATTTGTTGGATAAAACTAGCATTTGTCACCGTCTGCAGTCGGTAGAAGAACTGAACCAATAATATTGTTTCTTTTATTGAAATAGGAATTTATCTTTGTGGGTTCAGTGACTTCTGACTTTTATCGATAATGGAAGATTTGGAGAAAATGGTAACCTCAAACCTACGAAAACTCTTTTTGGAAGATCATTATGTGCATGTGCATATTCGCAATATTTATGATTTGAAACCTCCATATAACCTCCGCTACATCTCAAGCAACAACATTTCAAAACAGAAAACTTTTTCGACCACCATGATTCTAATATCAGCCAGTATCCAGGCATACTCCATCGTTTTCTCAAATAAATAATCGGAGAACAAGTGCTCTAGCAGAAACTTTGCTGATTCCGACACTAATTAAGACACGGCCACTTGCACCACTGCGAACAAAAGTGATAAAAAGCACACGTAATTGAGAGGTACTTGCTCGACGCACTTAGACGCAGCTGACCGGAAAACTACAATCGAAGGACTGGAATGCCATAAAGTGTATCACTTTATTTAGACGTTTTGTTTCCGGGTCACGGAGCACGGCCTTCAGGCCTGACAGAGCCTGCTCGAGCTACTTTTGTTCCCAACGTCGGAAACACTGAGATTCTCTTATCGCACAGGAAACACAGGGAAGACTATAAAAGGGAGAGAAAACGACCGCCTCATCAATGAATGACTATTGATTATGATGCCGTCCGTCGAAAACGATATTGGCTTTGAACGCAATCGAGCACGAAGAATAGCAACAGCAGCAGCAGCCAAACGAACAAATTGCCTAATGCTCTTCAAAGTGCGGAACGTCTTTCCCCCCTTTTCCGGTAGGTTCCGCTCCTGCTGCCATACCTATCGAGACACATTGGAATGTTTCGAATCTGTGGCCTAGATGCTATTTGGGTAAGAGTGGACTCTTCGAATTGGAACGGAAATCGCGTCACGAAGGAAATGAATTGTATTGAATGGGGCAAATTGCATAAATAAGTATATAGACATAACGAGACTCGGAAATTGTCTCCAGTACAATCGACACCACCACCTACGCTATTCAATGTAGGCACGTCTCGGTGTCCGGTCACCTCTGGCGGATACCGGAATCGAGCACTAGCAAGTGTCATATCGGGAAGGGCTTCCGGAAGAAGTAATCAGTACACATAGGGCGGGTGGTTTGCTGCGGCTGGTTTAGGGTGGGGACAGATTGAGTCCTTTGTCCGACAGTGAATGCCCGAAGCGATTTGCTCTAATCTGATGTATGTATGTGGCAACATCATGCGTTTTCTTCGGGTCAACGGTACCCGCCGACAAACGGCACGGTTTTTACTCGGACCTGACGTCCAATGTCCTGTGTGGCGTTTACTTCCACTTCATTCAACACAATTTTTATGGTGTCGCCGCCGTTGGTTGCCGTGCGTGCTGAGAAAGAGCTACGACCGTCTCCGTAGTAGCAGCAGGTCAGCAGAAACAAGAGCAAACGAGAGGCAGTAGCTACTAGACGGGATTCATATGTTATCTAAAATCTATGCGGATATTTATCTGCAATCATTACGTAGCTTGCACTTTATCGCAGTTGTACTTGTTATTTTTTGGTAACACATCAATATACATATGATTGAAGATATATGTTTGAGCTTATAAAGCAGGAATAGCATGTTATCATGGAAGTAGTTAATGAAATCCATTGAAGCTTGTTAGGTGGAAAACCTTCACAAGTCTAGAAATAGAGTTTGTATTGGAGGATTCCCTTTCGGCGGAAGCCAACTATTCAGTGAATAAAAGAAATTGGCGGCAGGAAGAAAACCAAACAGACGCGAGATACTTTTCGAATTCACTTTATTGCGACTTATGTGTTCGAGTACAAAAACGTTATAAAAGCGGAAATGCTTATACCTGTGCTCCTGATGTGTTTCGATCTTTTTCTAGTACGTTCAGCTCGTATGAAACTAAGGCAACTTTCTTCTTCTTCTTATTGGCATTACATCACCACACTGGGACAGAGCCGCCTCGCAGCTTAGTGTTCATTAAGCACTTCCACAGTTATTAACTGCGAGGTTTCTAAGCCAGGTTACCTATTATGCATTCGTATATCATGAGGCTATCACGATGATACTTTTATGCCCAGGGAAGTCGAGACGATTTTCAATCCGAAAATTGCCTAGACCGGCACCGGGAACCGAACCCAGCCACCCTCAGCATGGTCTTGCTTTGTAGCCGCGCGTCTTACCGCACGGCTAAGGAGGGCCCTTTGGCAACTTTGATTGTCCTAAAACACTTCTATACTGAATTAATCGGATTGTATGACATTTGCCAGAATATTTTTTGTCAGAAACCAATTTGCCAGAATAGACCATATGCCAGAAAGCCATTCCCCAGAATAGACCTTTTGCCAGAATGTATCATTCCCCGAAAATAGTAAAGAATAGAAGAATAAAAAAGGAATTATATAAAGTAGAAGAAAATACATAACGGAGATTTGGTATTATTTACTAATACCGCCATCGGGGGTGACAATGGGTCTGGGGGGTGAGAATGGGTCATCGCTCTCACCGGCAGCCTGAAGGTCGTAGAGCAAAATCGTTCAAAAAGGTCTCTTATATTTTAGTCTTCTTGCCCTCAGATACATTCAATCCATTCTACAAGCATTCTAAGTAGTTGAAACAGTGACCCATTCTCACCCCATTTGACCCATTGTCACCCCCGATGACGGTACCTAAAGGAGTTTCGGTATAATTAATTTTCATAAAATGGATTATTCCACATGTTAGACAATTTTCAGATAGATGGATACTATTCATCAAAAAAAAAAAAAAAAATCATTCATTGTCTATTACCAAGCAAACTGGATATCATATTTCTTCGCCTCATTCCAGACGCAGACTTCAATTCAAAAAATTTATTATATCTACAATTGGATAATATCACTTTAAGTCATACTGGACAGCTAGGCAAAATGTCTACTTCTAAAGAAGGAATTATATCTACAATTGTCATATTCAAACACGGGCACAGACAAGCAGCTACTTTCAAAGGAGGGATAACATCTACCCTTGTATTAATCGGAGCAAGCGCCTTCTTTAAAAAAAATGGATCATATCCACTATTGCTTCATTTCTGGTAAACGCCTATTTTCAAAGAAGGGATCATTTACTTTTTAAAAAGCAATTACATCCACCATTGCCTGAATCCTAACAGACGCCTACGCCTACCGAATCAATACGGATTTTTTTTCGTCTTGTTTCAACATAAATTTTAGACAAACTGCTTCAAAAACGAATGCTATCCACGAAAAAGTTGAAATATGGGTTAAAATATTTTTTTTTGAGATCAAACCTTCCTTGAGTTCAGATCTTGATGATCTTCATGAACAACAAAGCGTTTTACGGGGCCTCGATCCTATTTTGAAGTTGGAAATGGTTCTGAAGACTAGAGGTGTGCGCCGGTCCAAAAATCGTCGGCGGCGGCGTTTGTCAGAATTTTGGCCGGCGACGGCGGCGTTTTCGACTTCACGCCGACAGCTCTTTAGCCGGTGGCGTGTATCGTCGTGGCATTTTTAAAATTGAATTCATTTAAAAACATTTTTTTAGATGTTTTCAAGACATTAACCGGAAAATTCTGAGGAGCTTCCATACCAAATTCTCAGTTCTTCAAATCGATCCAAATTTCAACAGGAAAGTTTTCAGAATATCCACGGAAAATTCGTCGGACTTCTCGGTCGTATGTCCAATTTCGACATTTGCGACCAGATGGGTTTCGGTCTAATGGTTTATTCGACCAAATACCTTTCGGACAAATAGCCCGGTAATTCGACGAAAAACCATTTGTTCGAAAGCCGCTTGGCAGAATAACACGGTAAGCTCTATTGGGAATTGAATTGAATGTTTGTACAAAACGGTTATTGGATCGAAAATTGGCTCGTTTAACCAAAAATTTAATTTGGGTGAAAGCATTATACAGCTTAAAGGGACATTCAGCTGAGCTAGTAATTTGGCATACAAAAAGGTTTGCCCTAGTAGGCTGAAACTGCTGTTTGTTCGAAATGATCGTTTGGCTGAAAATGTGGTTCTGCCGAATATATTTTTGATTTTTTTGGCTTTATTAGAGTGATTTTTAAGTTTGACAAAGTTCATCACTTAAAGGCCGAATAAATCATTTAGTCGAAAATGCCGTTGCCGAAATGGTTTTTTTTTGCAGGAATAGATTTTTGGCACGAAAATGACCTTTTTGCAAAACACTACGACACTTTTGGCCAGATGTCCATTTCGGACAAATGACTCTATTTGTTAAATATCTTGGTTGTGCATATTGAGGGAGGTTGATGGTTCGGGTCTCTCCAAGACACGTGGATTCTTTTTCGCAAAATTCATATCAATATGTCCATTTCGAAATATGTCCTGTACATATGCACAACCAAGATATTATACAAAACATTTTTTTTTCGTACGGCAGTGTTGCCGAATAATATGAAATTAACTGAGCCTCTATCTGCCAAACGACCATTTCGGCCAATTGATCGGTTTTTAAAGCCGAAGGAACTGTTCGGCCGAACGACATTTTCGACAGTATGTACCTTTCGACCAAATGACATTTTCGGCGAAAAACTTTAGGCTAGATGGACTTCGGCTAAACGGTTTGATAGGTCAAATGACATATTTGGCCAAACAACATTGGCATTCGGCCAAATGACCCTTCTCCGTTCAAAAATTCTATTTGTTGGAGCCTCCTTCAGGCTCCTGGTGGGTAATTGACGGAAGCTTCAGGCCTCGAGTAGGTCATCCACAATAACTTTACCGACTGGTTTCTTCCTGGATGGAATACCGGAAGGACTTCTGGTTGCCTTCAGTAAATGAAAACTGGAACACTTTACTGTCACTAAATATTTATTCGGATGATATGGTCACTAGCTTATACAATTCAGAACTAAAATATTCGATGCAAATGCACTGCTTTTAAAGTAAAGTTAATGCTCTAGAAAGTTCATTGAAGTTGAACCGGTATACGCACTTGCTGTTGCTAGATGTTGCTGCCATGGTAACGACATGCGTGCTGCGATGTGCTGCTCCCTGGGTTTCGACATTTTGTTTCAATGAGACCAAAGCAAGCGTTTTTCGGGCCAAGGGAGAATCTTTTTTCATTGTTATGTTGAGAATCATCTTTCACCTTTTAATATTGTCTTTAGAATTATCCTTGGATGATTAACGAAAATCTTGCCTATTAGAAGAAAATCTTTTTTTCGTTTCATCACTTTAACCACTCACTCACTTTTCGCGAGAATTATCGCAGAACAATTACAAAATTGTACGGCCGCGCCGGGATTCAAACCCAGAATAGTAACAATAATAGCCGTAGGGATGCGCTTACTGTAGCCCCACCACCACGCTATCTGTATGAAAGCTATAAGTTATTTGTTCCGAATAAGCTACTACCATTTGCATTTATGATACCACGAGAAGACTCGTATATGAAAGCAAGAGAGCAAACCAACGTTTGGCGGCAATCAAAGTGAGCGAAAAGTGATTATCATTCTCCAGGCTGTTTTTCTTTCCCGAAAAGCGATTTCTCCCCGAAAATTTTCGTAAGGGAGCATCCTGTGCTCCTGAGATTGATTGAGTATTACGAACCCTGACTGCTCCCGTTACTGTCTTCTCTGATGGTTGTACGATATCGCTTATCCGGGGAATAAGATTGGTTCCGATGATGTTCATTGCGGTTTTACCAATGTAATGCTTCGTTTTGAACACTATTTCAACGAGAAATTCTTTGGATTTCAACGGAAAATCCTTCGGAAATTGCACTCGAAGTTCTTCTTAGTTTTTTCGAGTAAATCATTGGTATTTT
This sequence comes from Armigeres subalbatus, assembly GCF_024139115.2. NCBI lineage: Eukaryota > Metazoa > Arthropoda > Insecta > Diptera > Culicidae > Armigeres > Armigeres subalbatus. Next base: position 94,895,712 of record NC_085140.1, on the reverse strand, counting down.
AACGAAAAATTCAGTGGATTTTCAACGCAATGAGCTGGGGATATCTATCGAGAAGTTTTCAGACATCTTTGAATTTGAATCAGCGTGGAAAGTTATAGATCAGCGGCGTGACAAATATGAAAACGGCGGCGGCGGCGTACCAAAAACTGTCGGCGGCGACGGCGTGGCGCGGCGACGCACACCTCTACTTAAGACATAATTAAACTATTTATATCAAATCTCAGGGTTACCAGAACATCAACGGTACTCCAAACTATTCTTGAGTTCAGATCTTGAAGGTCTACATGATCAACTAAGTAATTCATAGGTTTCCGAGCTTGTATGTTTAGTTGGAGAAGCCCCGTGGGACATCATTACATCAGTGTATACAAAATTCAACATTCCCAGAACTGCTCCGGTACTCCAAACAATTCTTGAGTTTAGATATTGAAAGTCTACTACAACAATAGAGTGATTCCTAGGGTCCTGAGCTTGTGTGTTAGTTGGAGCAATCTCATGGGACATCATTACACCAGTATACACAAATCACAACATTCCCAGAGTTCCTGCGGTACTCCAAATCACTCTTGAGTTCAGATATTGGAGGTCTTCAAGACCAACAGAGTGATTCATAGGTTTTCGAGCTTGTGTGTTAGTTGGTGAAGTCCCATTGGACATCATTACACCAGTATATACAAAATACGATTTTCTCAGAATATTTACGGTACTCCAAACCATTCTTGAATTCAGATCAGAAAATCAAACGCTACTGAGCTTATGTGTTAGTTGCAAAAAAAACCCAGGAGACATCATTACACCAGTATTTGAAAATTACAACATTCCAAAAATATCTACGCTACACCAGTATATACAAATCATAACATTCCCAGAATATCTTCGTTACCATATATGAGTTCAGATATTAGAGGTCTAAAATACCAACAGAGTTATTCATAGGTTCTGAAGCTTGCTTGTTAGTTGCAATTGCTCCAGAAGGACATCATTACACAGTGCTTACGTACGTACAAAAAAAAAGCATGTTGTTATGATCACAAACATCGCATCCACATTTTTTCGTTTCTTCGTTTCGCTTGGTCTACGGGAACCACGGCGTATCTTGATGGCCGGATATGTACATGTGAATAGTTACTACTCCATAATCGATCAGAATTAGAGTAAGTTGCACCTCGAAGGCGTTGGCACTCTCATACTTACATACAGTGATGGAAATGTCAAAAAATGTCATGGCATCGCTATTACTAATTTCCTTATAACTTTTTCAAAAATGAATTTACAGTTCGGATTTTTTGATTACCACGTAGTGCTTAAGGGTCCTAGAACTTTGTCGAACAGATCATTGTTCTAAATACAAAGTGTGAGCCATGAAAGCGAGATTTAAAAAATGTCACGAAATGTCATGACATTAATGTCATTTGACACTAATTCGGCTCTCACGTCGCCAACATCATATTTAGATAAATTACCTGTTAGAAAAAGTTTTCGGGTCCTTTAAGGGCTACATGTTTGTATGAAAAACATAATTGTAAATGACTTGTGAGAAAAGCTATTAGCAAGTTAGTCTCATGACATCGATATGACATTTCCCGTCACTGCTTACATACATACATACTCTCAAACTTATTATACATATTATATAGTTTATACATGATATAACAATATCCTCAATCAGAACTGCAATTGAGTTTTGAGCTTGAGGTTCTATATGATCACGTACGATGTACAATATGTTTCACATTTAAGTAAGCATTGAAACCACCAAGGGGTATTATGAGGTGATATAACCAATAAATGAAGATTGCGTACCTAGAACCGAATAAAGCTCGCAACACATTCAATCGAAAATATAATTGGTTTCGGTATCGACGAAAGTGGTTGTTACTAAGACTAACATTTATAAGTAAGAGTTAAGTAATTTACGTGTGAATAATTTCACTTCAAACGCTTTTCACCATACCTATCCCAAAATGAATTAAATTTAATAGGGGGAAAGACGGCTTTGGCAGTTTTTGTTCTATTACTGTCATGGGGGGTTTTGTCGATCAATTTTCATGAAATTTGACCACAATATTTTTTGATATGCAAAGAATGTTTAGGCCAAATTTGAGCATAATCAGTAGAGTGGGGCGTCATGGTCATTTTTTCAAATCAATGGTTTTTCGAAGCCATTTTGGGTCCTGAACAACTGTGCAGAATTTGGGACCGATTGGTTGCTTCCTCGCTTTCCGCATCGCGTTTGAAGTTTGTATGGAAATTAGTATGGGAGAACGTATATTTTTGCATTTCTACTACTAGAGGTTTCAGTTCATCGTAAACCAAGTGGCACATTGCGTTAAAGTATAACCCAAAGGATGCCGAAAAACTTTGCTCAAGAAGGCACGTTGCTGGAACGTCCACGAAAAAAGTTATAACGCTTCGAAGATTGAGTGTTCAAACCATATGCAAAAAATCGTTTATTCTGCCAGCACTGCCGAACTACGTAGACCAATAATTTAACTGAGTGTTATTTCAAAATGATTGATCTTATAGGGCTTTAGAGCTAGTGGGAGCTATCCGGAATCATTTCACAAAGAAAAAAATCCGATGAGAAGGAAGATGGGTTTTACCCTTCGATATCCATAGGTCGTCCGATAGTGCTGGCAGAAACATTGATTTCTTGCATATGGTTTGAACAATTAATTTTCGAAACGTAATAACATTTTTTGTAGACCTTCCAGCTACGTACCTTCTTCGGCAAAGTCTTTCGGCATCTTCCAAACTATATGCTAACGTTTTTAGTCACGTGATTGATGATAAATTGAAGCCGCTAATAGCAAAAATGTACAAAAGTACGTTTTTCCATACTAATCTTCATGTAAATTTAAAACGCGATGCGGCATGCGAGGTTGCAACCAATCGGGCCCATATTTTACACAGTGGATTGTGGTCCCAAAATGATTCAGAAAAACCTTGATCTCACTTGATCGGACGAAGTTTGCGTTTTTCCATACAACTGCGCCCCACTCTAATAATCAGTCATAAAAAACCCCCCTGACAATAATAGAACAAAACCTGCCAAAGCCGTCATTCCCCCTATCTAAAACGTGTTGTTATAAAAATCTATTTCTCGGCTCCTTTGCAACCATTTGATGTGATTCTGGGAGATCGTCAACAGAAGGCGTTTCAGTAAAACTTTCATTTTAGTAAAACGAATGAATTTCCTCGAGAAATTCGAATGAATTTCCTTGGGAAATTCGAATGAAGTTCCTTGGGAAAATCGAATGAATTTCCTTGGGAAAATCGAATGAATTTCCTCGAGAGGTTCGAATGAATTTCCTTGGGAAATTCGAATAAATTTCCTAGGAAAATTCGAATGAATTTCCGGGGGAAATTCGAATGAATTTCCGGGGGAAATTCGAATGAATTTCCGGGGGAAATTCGAATGAATTTCCGGGGGAAATTCGAATGAATTTCCTAGGGACATTTGAATGAAATTCCTAGGGAAACTCGAGTGAATTTCATGGGGAAATTTGAATAAATTTCCTAAGGAAATTTGAATGAATTTCCTCGGGAAATTTGAATGAATTTCCTCGGGAAATTTGAATGAATTTCCTTGAGAAATTTGAATGAATTTGCTCGGGAAATTTGAATGAATTTCCTCGGGAAATTCAAATTCGAATGAATTTCCTCAGGAAATTCGAATGAATTTCCTCGAAATTGAATGAATTTCCTCGAAATTCGAATGAATTTCCTCGAAATTGAATGAATTTCCTCGAAATTCGAATGAATTTCTTCGGAAATTTGAATGAATTTCCTCGGGAAATTCGAATGAATTTCCTCGTAAAATTCGAATGAATTTCCTCGGAAAATTCTAATGAATTTTCTCAGCAAATTCTTATGAATTTCCTCGGGGAATTCGAATGAATTTCCTCGTAAAATTCGAATGAATTTCCTCGGAAAATTCTAATGAATTTTATCGGAAATTAGAATGCATTTCCTCGGGAAGTTCGAATGAATTTCTTCGGGAAATTCGAATAAATTTCCTCGGGAGATTCGAATGAATTTCCTCGGGAAATTCGAATCAATTTCTTCAGGAAATTTAAATGAATTTCCTCGGGAAATTCGAATGAATTTCCTCGGGAAATTTGATAAAATTTCCTCGGGAAATTCGAATGAATATTCTCGGGAAATTCGAATTCAAATGAATTTCCTAGGGAAATTTGAATGAATTTCCTAGGGAAACTCGAATGAATTTCCTCGGGAAATTCGAATGAATTTCCTCGGGAAATTCGAATGAATTCGAATGAATTTCCTCGGGAAATTGGAATGAATTTCCTCGGGAAATTGGAATGAATTTCCTCGGGAAATTCGAATGAATTTCATCGGGAAATTCGAATGATTTTCATCAAAAACAATCAGATTCGAATTGACACGTTAAGTTCTGGTACACTCCTGAAAACATGCAGCATTCTAGGAATAAACTTTTTGGAAGCAGTGTATCAATGATTACGTTTCTCAATAATAGAGTAGAGTGGGGCAAGAGTGCGCATGTGGTAAGAGTACGTTTTCGATTTTTACGTAATCTTTAAACATTCCCTAATATATGCTCATTAAACATCAATTAAATGTTATTAACTCTTATTTGTGTTAATATATACTTAAAGCACATGATTGGATAAATGCGTACTCTTACCCCACCCGATGCGCACTTTTACCCCACCGGTGGGGTAAGAGTGCGTTTTTAACTTGTCTTGCAATAAGGGTTCTTCTAAAACGAATCTCAATAATTTCAATGCTTTTTCCACTGGGTAACATAAAGGAAGAGTATATGAATCATCGACACTGATTTGATATGCAGAAGCTTGCTTCATAAGGGCCACATGATCGATTGAAAACTAAGTGCATACTCTTGCCCCACTCTACTATAATATTCTTCATCGAAAAAAATACTTAGTAGACTGGTAACTGGTGATTGTGTAAGGTGGCCATTCACAAAGTGCGTCCTTACCGTGGCGGGGGGAGGTGTGAGGTGTTCTGAGCAGCGTGACGAATAAAAGTAAAAAAAAACTAGGGGTTCATTACAAGAAGTTTGACGAAAGGGAAAGGGGTGTTGAAAATGGTAATTGTTTTGCTTGACGTACCTTATGGATCTTCCCAAGATATCCTTCGCCATACACATTTTTTGGCGGAAAATTCATGGTATACCATCGAGGATCTTCTTGTTGATAAATTTGAATATAAAGAATTGAACTCATGGACAGTTTGGAGTGTCTAGATGTTCAACGAATTCTGTAATGTGTAATGCCCGTGGAACTTGTCTTCTTCTTATTGGCATTACATCCCCCACTGGAATATTGCCGCCTCGCTGCTTAGTGTTTATTCAGTACTTCCACAGTTATTAACCGTGAGGTTTCTAAGCCAGGTTGAGAGGCTAACACGATGATACTTTTATGCCCAGAGAAGTCGAGACTATAATGGTGTTATGATGTACCGTGGAGCTATTCCAACTCATAAAACTAATGGTGACATCAAAGATTTTCTTGTTGATCGATTTGAATATAAGGATCTGAGCTCAAAGACAGTTTAGAGTGTCGTAGATATCGAACGAATTCTGTAGTGTGTCTGTAATGGTGTAACGAAGTCCCGTGGAGCTATTCCAACTCATAAAAATAGTTCAGACATCGAAGATCTTTATGTTGATCGTTTTGAATATTAGGATCTGCACTCAAAGACAGTTTGGAGTATCGTAGATGTCGAACAAATTCTGTGATGTGTCTATAATAATGTACTGAAATCCCGTCTAGAGCTATTCCAATTTATAAACATAGTTGAGACATCGAAGATCTTTATGTTGATTGATTTGAATATTCTGATCTGTACTCAAGGATAGTTTGGAGTGTCGTAGTTGTCGAACGAATTCTGTAGTTTGTCTGTAATGGTGTAACGAAGTCCCGTGGAGCTATTTTAACTCGTTAAAATAGTGGGGTCATCAAAGATCTTCTTGTTGATCTATTTGAATATAAGGTACTTGAGCTCAAGGACAGTTTGGAGTGTCGTAGATGTTCAACGAATTCTGTCATGTGTCAATAATGGTGCAACGCAATCCCGTGGAGCTATTCCAACTCATAAAACTAGTGGAGACATCGAAGATCTTCATGTTGATCGATTTGAATAATTAAATCTGAGCTCAAGGACAGTTTGGAGTGTCGTAAATGTCCAGCGAGTTCTGTAGTGTGTCTGTAATGGTGTTACGAGGTACCGTGGAGCTATTCCAACTCATAAAACTAGTGGGGACATCAAAGCTCTGTATGTTGATCGATTTGAATATTAAGATCTGAGCTCAAGGACAGTTTGGAGTATCGTAAATATTGAAAAAGATCTGTTATACCGCTGGACAGGCGCAGAATTTTATCATAAAGCATTTCATTTTTAATTATTCAACCATAATATGTTAAAGTATGGTGTTGATTCCTTAGAACATCAAAATTACAATTCAAGGATAGACTATGGATGCTCTAGATCATCTTATTGCCCGTAACCTGACCTGTGCAATATTTTTCCTGGATGGAACAGTTAATTTTAAACATTTTTGTTGAAGAAAGCAAGGCTCTATCTCTTAAAACTGATTTTTGACAGCTGATTTTCGTCTTGGGTCATATATGACCCATCCGTATTGAATCGGTAAAGAAGGGATCACATCCAGCCAAGAGTTAGGGATAGGAGTTGCTGGGTAAGAGGCTAAGGACCGCGAGATGGGGTCTGTTTTATTCCTTCAGGTACGCGAAGTACCAATGGTACGCTTTACCCAGCATTTGCCGTGCCCTACGTTGGTCCACGTTAGTGATTTTGACGAAATGGACAAATTTACCTTGTCGAAAATATTAACTAACGCAATATGACATCTGGCTTACTAATTTGCCACTGTATTCCTTCTCCGTCAATTTTTTTTTTTGGCTAAGGCTAAGGTCACCCCTCTATTGGATGAGCTGATTTGAACGGTGTATATTAATTTATACAATACATATAACCGAACATAGAACATAGAAGCATACATAGAAGCGAACCATAGACAGAGTGCTTGTTTCTGAAGTGATGTGTACGAGAGTGGCAAAATAATAATTCTAATCGGATATGTATGATTGTTTGGTCAAGCACTAAATTGTCAATATCGAAACAATGACATGCTTCAATAGTCATAATGCATGCATCAAACAAACCGCGTGCCGCCACACATGACCGAATAATTGTCGATTGCAAATCCATGTTCTGAAATAAAGGAATCACAGCAAAAAAAATCATCAAAATAGTTTGATATATGTAATCACATAAATTTGGGCTCTAAATTTCAATTGAGTACGCTTGAATTTTCCATGATCATGTAAACATACATTTAATCACAATTGAATTTAATCACCTGTGGTTGAATTTGGTGGGACTTTAACGCTACAAACACGTGCATCAAGATGAACAAAAATTTACCATTTATTTCATGCTGTGCATATTCCAGTTTTTGTTTCTAGCGAATCTGGGATAAATTTGGAAAGGAAGTTGTACCGAAAGGTCATGTTTGCATCCCGTCTGATGATGAGTTGTCATAATATTGAGTCTATTTTGCAACATATATATTATTCCGACGAGATGCACACTGCAACTATAATAAATAAATAATATTTTCTGATTCAATTGGGTCATCTATTTGCTCTCTAGCAACCTGCTTCTTAGTTATCAATAATAATAATAATTCGTTCTAAATAGTGGTCAAAACTTAAATAATATACTCCCTTTAACACGTCACACCAAAATATTATTTACCAATATACAATTTATTACGCTTGACATGAATTTCAATAATTGTTTCGCTAAGCAAATACTCTGTCGAAATAAAGTGGAGCGCCAGCGCGTGGTCAAATTCATTGCCACCGCCGCCAGTAGCAATATAAACCGTACCACGTATCGGTTGGCAGCACTCCAAGCCTGGAAGCAATCGTTTGTTCCAATACAGCAGCGGCACGCCAGAACAGTGATGACAGTTGTTGAGTGCCCTCTCAAAAATCGCCGGCAAGTACACTTTGTTAAAATTGATCGCACGGTATTCGGGCGAGCAATTTGGCAATCACTCCATGGTTTCAAAAGGCAATTGAGATAGGGCTTGAAAAATTTCATAGATTCGACAAAAATTTCAGGATGGTTCGGTAAACATTTTCAGAGGCGTTGGCGCCGTTCTACCACATTTGTGGAATGTGTAAATGAACTCATCGGCTAGTGTGGAGGGTGGCCACTCTTGGTGGTGAATGCAGCTGCAAAGGTATGGAAGAATAATCTAGATAGCATCGAACAGCTGCAGCCCGGTGTAGTGTAGGCTGATGGAATAACCCGGGTGGGAAGCCATCGAAGGTGGTGAAATATCTACTCTGCTATCGGACTGCCGGAATAGTTGGTAGCAGCCTTATCGAAAAGAGGTGTTAGTTCCGAACGGCAAACAACTTAACACGTTCCGATTCATCGGGTGCACAGGGCTTCTGGTGCATCAGCACTGTAAAATGTTCGGCAAACAAGGAACACAAGGTCGAAAAAAATGTTTTATGTTCAATATGGAAATTAAACCATTTGACAAATTAGAGGTTATTAGCATTCAATAATTACAAAACAATCCAATGTACATCGTCTTACAGATCAGTTTACGACATGCCTCTAAGTACAAATCTTTTTGCGTTATCTTTTGGGTTATCATTTTTTTTATTGTAACTCTAAATTGTGAGAAAAAAAAGTGGAATGCTAAAATGTAGCCCATTTCACCTTTTGTCATTTGACTTTCTGTTCCATCGACCTTTTGTTCCCAACCCACATCAAGCAATGCATAGGCGCTCACCCTGATGAAGCCATGGAACAACCTGTTACGTTAAACGGTGAAATTATCAATTTATAATCCCTTATCAGAATCTATTGCCGGTCGTGAATCAGGTGCTATTTCAGTTGGTAGGTAAATGTGGGCATTCTAGCTTAAAGGGAGAAGTTGCAGCAACAGTTTCCCCATGCTTTGGGGGCGTCACATCGGACGCATAAATAACGGTTGTTTAGAGAACGACTGTTGTGTAGAGATAAAAATAAGCATACCTAACTAGCCAAGTGGAAGAATTTAGAATAAATCAGCATTCCGATGTTTTTCCTCTATCTAGAACATTTATTTATGGCGAATTCATTAAATAAACATGTGTGGTGAAACGAATACTTACCTTCATGGATATCTGGACAGCTTAAGCTTTGCATTACTCCAGTTTCCTACGTAAAGCCAGCGTGTTCATCATTCTCCACGAGCTTCTCTTGTTAAGTCCAAAGTAAGTATGACTATTTGCCATATTGCGTTTCCGAATTTATTTGCTGGTATCACTTTCATCGTCACCAGTGGGCTGAAATACACGAACTCATCAATCACATTGATTTCTTTCTCTCAAGCCTTATCTTTTTGTGTACTTCTTCTTCGACGTGTTGATTCGTATAGCTTTACTCTTCAGTCAAAGTTACGTGTCATAGTATCAACGTCATCGACTTATGAAAATCGTACCACTCGTGTCAATCGTAGTGCTTAGTAGTTGCTGTGTCTGTGTGGTAGCGGTATTGTACCAAATTTTGGGAAACCTCCAGCCGTGACTGGCCCTACACATTAAACCCTCTTTGGGCTCCAACCCCATTATTCCCCCTGGGACTGCCTTCCAGTATTACTTCTGGGAGATAGGCAGAACTCAACGTACTCCCTAAAAGTACATGCTTTACGGTGCCTCTTTTCGATGTTTTCATTAACTTCTGAGTAGAGTGTAATATGATCGAAATTTTTTTGGTGAAGTCCACCTTTCTTCACTTGTCAGCTCACTTCCAGACACATTCGTAGTAGCTCTACACCAGCGGTTCTCAACCTGGGGTACCTTCGCTGGCCCAAATGACTTCGGACAAAAATGCGAAATGGTGGACGTATTACAATTCCAATCAAAACTCATTGATATAGTTTTGATAATTGTGTATTTTTATTTCAAAGATTTATATTGTACATAATATGCAATGCGATCAATAAATCCCAATTGAATTCTGCCTTCCACAACCAGCACAATGTATAAAGGGCTGCGGAACAAAAGATCGAACGAGCAAAACGTCGAATGAACAAAATGATTTTTTTTCACTAATGCTCGGTTGCTTCGTTGTAAGAGGATTAGAAGCATCCTTCTACGCATCTCGGAAGCCTTCTTCCAAGCAGCTTGAAGGCCTTCTTACAAGAGGCTCGGAAGCCTCCTGGGCACTTCAGAAGCCTCCTTTCAAGTAATTCGGTTGCCTCCTTTCAAGAGGCTCGTAAGCCTTCTTTTAAGAGGCTTGGTAGCCTCCTTTTAAGAGGCATGGAAACCTCCTTTCAAGAGATGCGGTAGCCTCCTTTCAAAAGGCTCGGAAGCCTTTTTCAAGAGGCTCAGAAGCCTTCTTTCAAGTGGCTGAAAATCCTTTTTTCAAGAAGCTTGGAAACCTATTTTCAAGGGGATCGGAAGCCTCCTTTCAAGAGGCTCAAAATCCTCCTTTTCTAGAGGCTCAAAATCCTCCTTTCAAGAGGATCGGAAGCCTCCTTTTGAGAGGCCCAAAAGCCTCCCTTCAAAAGGCTCGGAAGCCTCCCTTTCAAGAAACTCAAAAGACTTCTTTTCTAGAGGCTCAAAAGCCTCCTTTTCTAGAGGCTCAAAAGCCTCCTTTCAAGAGGCTCGGAAGCCTCCTTTCAATATCTTTTCAAGAGGCTCGGAAGCCTCTTTTGAAGAGATTCAGAAGCCTACTTTCAAGAGGCTCAGAAGTCTTCTTTCAAGAGGCTCAAAAACCTTCTTCCAGGCTCAGAAGCCTCCTTCCAAGAGGCTCGGAAGGCTCCTTTCAAAAGGCTCGGAAGCCTCATTTCAGGAGGCTCAAAAGTATCCTTTCAAGAGGCTCAAAAGCATCCTCTAAGAGGCTCGGAAGCGTCATTTCAAGAGGCTCGGAAGACTTTTTTCAACAGGCTCAGAAGCCTTCTTTCTAACGGCTCGTAAACCTCCTTTTAAGAGGCTCAAAAATCCCTTCCAAGAGATTCAAAAGCATCCTTTCAAGAGGCTCAAAAGCCTCCCTTCTTTCAAGAGGCTCGGAAGCCTTACAAGAGGCTTGGAAGCCTCCTTTCAAGAGGCTCAAAATCCTCCTTTTCTAGAGGCTCAAAATCCTCCTTTCAAGAGGCTCGGCCTCCTTTCAAAATCTTTTCAGGAGGCTCGGAAGCCTCTTTTGAAGAGGCTCAGAAGCCTACTTTCAAGAGGCTCAGAAGTCTTCTTTCAAGAGGCTCAAAAACCTCCTTCCAGGCTCAGAAGGCTCCTTCCAAGAGGCTCGGGAGGCTCCTTTCAAGAGACTCGGAAGCCTCATTTCAAGAGGCTCAAAAGCCTCCTTTCAAGAGGCTCGGAAGCCTCCCTTTCAAGAAGCTCAAAAGACTTCTTTCCTAGAGGCTCAAAAGCCTCCTTTTCTAGAGGCTCAAAAGCCTCCTTTCAAGAGGCTCGGAAGCCTCCTTTCAATATCTTTTCAAGAGGTTCGGTAGCCTCTTTCGAAGAGATTCAGAGGCCTACTTTCAAGAGGCTCAGAAGTCTTCTTTCAAGAGGCTTAAAAACCTCCTTCCAGGCTCAGAAGCCTCCTTCCAAGAGGCTCGGAAGGCTCCTTTCAAAAGGCTCGGAAGCCTCATTTCAGGAGGCTCAAAAGCATCCTTTCAAGAGGCTCAAAAGCCTCCTCTAAGAGGCTCGGAAGCGTCATTTCAAGAGGCTCGGAAGACTTTTTTCAAGAGGCTCAGAAGCCTTCTTTCAAGCGGCTCGTAAACCTCCTTTCAAGAGGCTCAGAAGCCTACTTTCAAGAGGCTCAGAAGTCTTCTTTCAAGAGGCTCAAGAACCTCATTCTAGGCTCAGAAGGCTCCTTCCAAGAGGCTCGTGAGGCTCCTTTCAAGAGGCTCGGAAGCCTCATTTCAAGAGTCTCAAAAGCATCCTTTCAAGAGGCTCAAAAGCCTTTTTATAAGAGGCTTGGAAGTGTCCTTTCAAGAGGCTCGAAAGACTTTTTTCAAGAGGCTCGGAAACCTCCTTTCAAGAGGCTCGGAAGCCTTTTTCCAAGAAGCTTGGGAGCCTATTTTCAAGGGGATCGGAAGCCTGCTTTCCTTTTCTAGAGGCTCAAAATCCTCCTTTCAAGAGGCTCAGAAGCCTCCTTTCAAGAGGCCCAAAAGCCTCCTTTCAAGAGGCTCGGAAGCCTCCCTTTCAAGAAGCTCAAAAGACTTCTTTTCTAGAGGCTCAAAAGCCTCCTTTTCTAGAGGCTCAAAAGCCTCCTTTCAAGAGGCTCGGAAGCCTCCTTTCAATATCTTTTCAAGAGGCTCGGAAGCCTCTTTTGAAGAGATTCAGAAGCCTACTTTCAAGAGGCTCAGAAGTCTTCTTTCAAGAGGCTCAAAAACCTCCTTCCAGGCTCAGAAGCCTCCTTCCAAGAGGCTCGGAAGGCTCCTTTCAAATGGCTCGGAAGCCTCATTTCAAGAGGCTCAAAAGCATTCTTTCAAGAGGCTCAAAAGCCTCCTTCTAAGAGGCTCGGAAGCGTCATTTCAAGAGGCTCGGAAGACTTTTTTCAAGAGGCTCAGAAGCCTTCTTTCAAGAGGTTCGTAAACCTCTTTTCAAGAGGCTCGGAAGCCTACTTTCAAGAGGCTCCGAAGTCTATTTTCAAGAGGCTCGGAAGCCTCCTTTCAAGAAGCTCGGAAGCCTCCTTTCAAGAGGCTCAAAAATCCCTTTCAAGAGACTCAAAAGCATCCTTTGAAGAAGCTCAAAAGCCTGCCTCTAAGAGGATCTAAATTGTCCTTTCAAGAGGCTCGGAAGCCTTACAAGAGGCTTGTAAGCCGCCTTTCAAGAGGCTCAAAATCCTCCTTTTCTAGAGGCTCCAAATTCCTTTTTTCAAGAGGCTCGGACTCCTTTCAAAATAAATCTTTTCAGGAGGCTCGGAAGCCTCTTTTGAAGAGGCTCAGAAGCCTATTTTCAAGAGGCTCAGAAGTCTTCTTTCAAGAGGCTCAAGAACCGCCTTCCAGGCTCAGAAGGCTCCTTCCAAGAAGCTCGGAAGACTCCTTTCAAAAGGCTCGGAAGCCTCATTTCAAGAGGCTCAAAAGCATCCTTTCAAGAGGCTCAAAATCCTCCTTCTAAGAGGCTTGGAAGCGTCCTTTCAAGAGGCTCGAAAGACTTCTTTCAAGAGGCTCGGAAGCCTCCTTTCAAGAGGCTCAAAAATCCCTTTCAAGAGACTCAAAAGCATCCTTTCAAGAGGCTCAAAAGCCTCCCTCTAAAAGGCTCGGAAGCATCCTTTCAAGAGGCTTTGAAACCTTCTTTCAAGAGGCTAAAAATCCTCCTTTTCTAGAGGCTCAAAACTCTCCTTTCAAGAGATTCGGAAGCCTCCTTTTAAGAGGCTCAGAAGTCTTCTTTCAAGAGGCTCAAAAGCTTTCTTCCAGACTTATAAGCCTTCTTTCAAGATGCTGAAAATCCTCCTTCCAAGAGGCTCCTATCAAGAGGCTCGGAAGACTCCTTTCAACATCCTTTTTAAGAGGCTGGGAAGCCTTCTTCCAAAAGGCTCGGAAGCCTTCTTCCAAAAGGTTCGGAAGCCTTCTTTCAAAAGGCTCGAAAGCCTCTTTTCAAGAGGTTTGGAAGTTTCCTTTCAAGATCCTTTCAAGAGGATCAAAAACTTCTTAATTGCATATTATTCGGCAACTCGGCCGTACGAAAACCATTTTTTTGTTAAATATCTTGGCTGTGCATATGCACAGCATATGTTTCGAAATGGACAAATTGATATGAAATTTGCGAAAAAGAATCCACGTGTCTTGGAGGGACTCGAACCCTCAACCTCCTACTCTCTAGATAGGCGTGATAACCCTTACACAACAAGACCACTTAAAGGTCACGTTTGCGGAAAAGCCATCAGAATCCGAGTACCAACCTCCACCGCGGTTAGCTCTCTTTTTGCAAATTGAATATCTTTCGGATGCTTGATTTGTCCAATCTCCACATGCGCTTTACTATTGTATATCCACAGCCAAGCGAGTGCACATTGTTTATTAAACGAGAGGATCGCACTCCATGCCCCCCAGTAACTGTCTGGGCGGGACGGTATAGAATGCGAATTCAATCGCACTCTGCTGTGCCAAAGGCTTGCTTGGCTAAAGCATTTGATGAGTTTGATTGCCTTTTACGTAAGCGGTCGCGTGTACTCAGACGACTAATGACGGTGAAAGACCGACACTTGATTACAATTAATTGCATATTATTCGGCAACTCGGCCGTACGAAAACCATTTTTTTGTCTATACCGTCCAGCCCAGACAGTTACTGGGGGGCATGGAGTGCGATCCTCTCGTTTAATAAACAATGTGCACTCGCTTGGCTGTGGATATACAATAGTAAAGCGCATGTGGAGATTGGACAAATCAAGCATCCGAAAGATATTCAATTTGCAAAAAAGAGAGCTAACCGCGGTGGAGGTTGGTACTCGGATTCTGATGGCTTTTCCGCAAACGTGACCTTTAAGTGGTCTTGTTGTGTAGGGGTTATCACGCCTATCTAGAGAGTAGGAGGTTGAGGGTTCTGATTCCTCCAAGACACGTGGATTCTTTTTCGCAAATTTCATATCAATTTGTCCATTTCGAAACATATGCTGTGCATATGCACAGCCAAGATATTTAACAAAAAAAACCTCTTTCCAGCCTCAGAAGCCTCCTTTCAACAGGCTCAAAAGCCTCCTTCCAAAAGGCTCGGAAGGCTCCTTCCAAGAGGGTAGGAAGCCACATTTCACGAGACTCAAAAGCATCCTTTCAAGAGGCTCAAAGCTCAGAAGCCTCCTCCTTTCAAGAGGCTCGAAAGGCTTCCAAGGGGTACCTCTCAAGAAAAAGGTTGAGAACCGCTGCTCTACACTATCAATATTCGGTTGAAAATTAGTCATTGAAAATGTGCATAAACAATTCAACAAATTGATTATTTATCTGAAATCTGAACACCTTTTAAATGAATAAAGTAATTTATCACAAAGAACTGAATCCGATTTTCATCCACGAGGCACTTTGAACGGTAAACATCAATATAATCAATGCTAATAATGTTTTTTCTGCACATAGTAAGTACACTCAGTGACAGTAGATTGAATGAGTTGGTGGAGTAGTCGTCTGACTGTGTCATTCTATGTTTTGAATAATCATCCGATGTTCATCAAAATTCGAACCGAAGTTGCTTCATAAAGATGAATATTTTAAAATAGCTGCTTTTGAGCCTTTTGGCTCCATGGTTCGTGCACTTTTGAGCATTGAGGCTTCCTTGTTTGTGCCAGTAAGCACACCAAAGCCTTGAGCTCTTAAGGTCTTTTCCTTTGTGCCATTCAGTACCACATCTTTTTTAAGCATTTCAGCTTTCAACGTGCTCGTAATCTACTCAGATGGTTCCCAACGGTTGATCTACCCTACTCCAACAAAGAATCCATCGGCGGCAGAAGCTGCCGCAACACCGACGACACGCATTCGTGAAATTCTTTTACGTTACCAACACTACTCTTTCACCTACTCGATATATTCATAAATCAATTCAGGTCCTAAGCACTTTCTCACTACAACGGGGACCGGATGAGTGTCGAGGTCGGTCCAAAAAAATCGGATAGATTCAATGGTGCCCCGAGGACCAGAAGCCGGTGCTTTCGCACGTCACGATCTTCTCAAGTAGTCCCCAACGGTCGATCCAGTCTACTTCGATAACTGATTTTCAATGCCCTGGAACTATTGAGCGCCCAACTTAGTCGTTGAGCCATTCAGCTTCAGCCTCGGTTGCAAGCTTCTCCGTAACCGATCGTACGTTCTGTGGCTACGCGCTCGCCGCAAGATGACAGCAGCTTCGACGTTGGTAGCTGGCGCCCCTAGTAGCACAAGATGGTCCGATTTGGTTGCTGCAACTCAAATGTAACCGAATTCAGTCGCATACAGGTTACAGCAGGGCTGCCCAACATACGGCCCGCGGGCCGAATGCGGCCCTTGGCTCTATTTTTTGTGGCCCGAGGCATGTAAGAAAAATAACTTCATAATCGACCCGCGAGCTTTTCTACCTGGCTCCAGAAGTTTTTTTTAATTATTCATTATTCAATATTATTATTTGTATGTAAATCAAAGCTTGCGCTGCAAAAGCATTAATTTGAATTTGAAACGGAAAATAATATTTTACATAATTTGAAATGATTGATTAAGTGACCCCAAGACACAAAAGGTTGACGTGGAACATCGCGTTTTCAATAAAGGTTGGTCAAAGTAGTTTATGTTCGTCGCGTTGAAAAAAGGAAAGCCGGTTTGTTTAATTTATTCGGAAAGTTCTGCTTTATTGAAGGAATAAAATCTGAATCCAAGCATTCTATGAAATATGATAGAATGGTCCAGGTAGGAAACAAAAGTTGATAGAATTTCAAAGGTTTCAATTTTTCTGTCACAATCAGTGTTGTAAAATGTCATTTGCATTCGTTGGCCTAATTTTCCTAGAACTTTTTCAGAAGTTAGCTATCAATTCCTGAGGTATGGCGAACTTATAGCGCTTAAATGTGCCTACAACTTTGTCTAACAAGACATTGCTGTAAATATGTTATCTGGGGCGTGGGAGGCAAAATGTCATTCAAATGACATTATGTCAAATGACACGTGACATTTTAGAGAGTTTTCACTTTTCAGCCGCATATGTTATATTTAGAGTACTGTACCCTTGGACAAAAGTATAGCCGTACTCAAGCGTTATGAGTACATCTAAAATTATGAACTAAATTTGGCTTCTGAAGAAAGTTATGAACAAATTAGTCAAATGACATGCAGATGACATTTTACAAGCCTGGTCACAATGTTTCAAATTATTGGCACAATGGATTATTGAGCTTGAGCTTGAGCTTGATTGACTGCTCGTAGTTGCTACTCCATTATGACCAGATCAGCTGTTCTTGCACAGGGAACCAACAGATGTTTGCTGGGACTAGCACACATCTTCAATGTACAAGTACTGGTGATCTCATTTGTTAGGTCATACTGGCGCCTGCCACGTCAGAATGCAAGTCAATGTAGGGAAGGGGGAGGAAATGGTGATGCAATCACTCGCCCACTGCAAGCCGAATATACCTCTGCACTTGCCACGAGTTCATACGGAATTTCTTGGATTTTTTGGGTTAGGTTCGAGAGGCAGAGGTCCGTCTTGGTTAACGAGCTGCCAATGTGATAGATAGGAGAAAGCAACTGATGGAATTTCTAATTGGATGTTTGGAACGCGCTTTATAGTTCATTTCCAATTCTAACAGATTACTGTTAGAATATTCAAGTTGTAGGTATAGGAATTGAGATGGAAACAGTATGGAAGTCCATTTCCAGTTCTAGCTATTGCTAGAACATGAGAAATATAGAGAAAGATACAAAGTAGGAGAATGGAACGGACCTGGGATTGAACCCACGACCTCCTGCGTATGAGGCAGAAGCAGTAGCCATATGACTACCAAGCCCGCTCTTATTGGCACAATGGATTATAGAAGCAACAAAAAATTTTCACTCAAGCTAGTACGAAGTCAGAAAATGCAGTACGGACCAGTTTTGCTGTTAGTAAGATTTTGGCAAAACGGATGTTTTTTTTCAGAACGGAGAACTTGTGGAATGTATTTGCATTCGGTTGTTGTTGACATCGTGTCCTAAGGAAACAGCCTCCTTCTGTAGCATAGTTTGCGTGGAACACGGTGAAGAGTAAAAGTTCTCGCAGAAGATTTGAAAGTTACGTAACGTGAAAAATCCGTCAGCTTCATATTCTACTCTCCATAAGCGATGAAAATACCGTCGTGAAAAACGTGGCAAATGTGGCTGTCTTCATGGTAATTTTTGAATGACAGAGAAATTGGCAGGGTTATTCACAATGCAGGGAACAACTAACGGGGAAAACCCTGCGGGCTGTTTAGGCCTCTGTAAAGGAACTATTTTTTCTCCTTCGAAAACTTAAATGACCTTACGATTGATAGAGCACCAGCAATGACAGGAAAGAACAATGGCGTTGTGACACTTCTAAGCAAGGAAAAGCAATCACATAGGTATGGCGATATTTCCCTGCCATTCCATATTCACCAAAAGAATAGACATGCGAAACGCCGTAACCGATCAATATTCCTCAAGTATTGACGATCGTCATTAAGGTGAATTACGGCGGCGTCCAAAAATGGCAGCCACAATGGTCGTGCTATCCCTCACCTCGCGTTTTTGCTCGCACAAATGTGAATATATAGGCGGTTAGCACATCTGGAGCTGGAAGCAAGTGAGCAAAGGTGAAAAACTACTTTCCGCTTTTGTCTGTCGTTTACTTTTCGAGTTATGTGCCCTTTAAAGCGCTATGTAGATCTTTAATTGGACTCCAACGCGATTCACCTTAAGACAATCAAGTTCATCATGGTTAAGGAACTCAACCCCAACCAATTATAATTGATGTTGGCGGCAATTGAAGCCGATACGGAGACTTGCTGTATTATTGCGAATTTCATTGACTAAGCCTTGGTACCATCCTTGAGAGATTTTATTCTTTTCGAAAAGAAAATGGCACTATTTCTACAAGATAAAGGAAAACCACTGCCCGAGCTGAATGATCCTGAATAGATGAGTGACTTGGCTTTTCTAGCAGATATCGCCAAACATCTCAATGACTTGAAATCTGGTACATTTCTCTCATCCTGTTGAAAACAGTTCATGCAAATCTGTTCAATATGCTGGTAAAGTAACGAAATTTCCATTTTTTAACATCCGGTAAACGGTGTGAATATCGTGTTTAGTTTTTCTAGAAAATGAAAAAAAGAAGTTTTTTTTAAATTATGTACAATATATTTTCTGGCCCACCAACAAGTGTGAATTCTATTGGCCCGTGGCTTGAAAAGTAGGGCAGGCCTGGGTTACAGCAACTTCTATACCACATGTGTGCAGCTTGGGGCCTGCGTTCCCGTTCATTATCGATATCTATCTTCCGCGGCGGTGTACTCTGCCGTTTATGGTCTGCTTTCCGCAATGGCAGCCTGCTGCTGCTTAGTGCGCCAATCTTGTTGTAGGATGTCGGGTATCCTGGTGGTCACTCTTGCTATAGCACTCCACTGTTCTGCTTCCTGGCACATTCTTCCGAAAGTTTTATCGGTGGTAATGTGCATTCAGCATGCCTTCAAAATTGCACTCCTCTCCGCCTTAAAGCAGGGACATGTGAACAGGATGTGGTTTAGCCTCTTTTCGGTTAATTTTGAAGGAATTTCTGCGGATTTCTACAGGAAATTATACAAAAAGGGGAAGTGTCGTTTGGCCGAAAGTCAATTGCCACTTAATCCGAAAATCAATTAGCCGAATTGATCGCTTGACCGAAACGGTTATTAGATCGAAAACGTATTGGCCGAATATGTCATTTGACCGAAAGCGACATATGACCAGCAGGGGAACGGCCAAAATGATAAATGCCATTTGGCAGAAAGGCCATTTCCGTCATTCGACTTAAATTGTCATTCGGGCACATGACCTATTCAGCCAAAGAACCAGTTCGGCCGAGTGACATTTTCGACCGTATGTCCATTTCGGCCGAGTGACATTTTCAGCTAAATGGCCCTTTCTGCCAAACGATATTTTCGACAAATGACCTATTCGACCCAACGACTTTTTCGGGTAAATTACCAGTTGTTCATTTCGGCTATATGGGTATCGGCCTAATGGTTTGTGCGGTCAAAAAATTTTCGGCCGCATGGCCTTTGGAGAAATATTTTCGGCCGAAAGACTTTTGGCCAAACGGCCCTTCCCGTCGTTTGGCGGAAAGTCATTCGGTGGAAAGCCATCAGTTTGAATGTCACTTGGCCGAATGACACATTGAGCCAAAAATTGTCTAGCCGATTTTCTTCTTCTTCTTCTTCAATGGCTCTACATTCCAACTGCAACTTGGCCTGCTGTTCAACTTAGTATTCTATTAGAATTTCCTCAGTTATTAATTGAAAGCTTTTCTATGTCCGCCATTACATTAGTATGTATCTTGTGTGGCAAGTACAATTGATACACTATGCCCAGGGAGTCGAGAATGTTTCCAACCCGAAAACATCCTAGACCGGACCAAGAATCGAACTCGTCATCTCCGGATTGGAGATTTTCATTCGGCCGAAACATATGGACGAAAAGGTCGACCTATTCGTACATTTCGGCCAAATGGCATTTTCGGTCAAATGACCTATTATGCTTAATATTTTTTTGACGTAGGATTACGTCTTTTGGGAAGATAGGAGGGTCATTCTGCTAATTCAAATTTTAGACCGCCACGAAAAGTCGTCAGGAAGTATGGGCTAATATCTGAGCAATTTTTCAACCGTTTTTTGGAGATTTTGGTACCAATCGATCAAAGAACTCTTTATAAATTTCCCTGGCACTATTGAAAATCGGAAAACCAACCAGTACTGTATGTGCATCGCAAGCACAGACATCAAAATCGCTTTTAGTCGACCGCAAGATTTTCTTTGTGTTTAAATGAATCAGTGCCTGCCGCGCGCGAGTCACTCACTACACGCGCGTCGAAATAAACGGACATCGGTCAGGACCGAAATGAAATCAAACGAAGCGAAGCATAGCTCCAAAACTGGCGGCGGCAAGGCAGCGAAAAGAAGACCAGGACGAGGAGGCGGTAGCGGAGGCAGCAAGGCCAAAAGAACATCACCAAGCTCGACAACAACCGTAGCTGAAAGCTTCTCGTCTGACGCACTACAACACAAGCTCAACAATCACTAGCTGTAAGATTCAGCCCGGCGTCCGCCACATGTTGCCCAGCAAGCACGCCGTCTGAAGAAATCAAAGCCGTCGCCAAGTACACCAGCTCCAGCTGAACACAACTGATTATGGAAAATAAATCGTTTTATCCAAACTACAGTTTCATAGAAGAGAAGGTTGAGTCGAGACTATTTTTCTTCAAAGAGCAAATCATAATCGCTTGGCCAATAGTTTCCGTTGGTAGCAGAATCACGAGTACACGTCAGAGGGAAATGCAGTGAAAATTAATTCGCGTGGATGGCATGAGCAGTTGAATAAAAAAAATCTCCTCAGATTCTGATTTGTTTTCGTCGCTGTTTGTTAATGGGAAGACGCATCATTGTAAATAAATTGGTTCTTTTCTAGACCATCTTTAAATAAAAGCTTATCTGAGAAGAAATCTCTTCAAAGTACAAAACGCAATCACTTAATGATGGCAGCAAGATTATTTGCAACGATTGTCTTACGTTGTCCAACGGCTACCTTGTGGTCGTGTCTTATACACAACCCTTCTGATTTTTCTCTGAATCTCCACCGCCAGCTGTCGGTGCCATGGTGTTTGATTGTTCGGTGCTTCGTTCAGGTTGTTTTGCCGATTTTGTCGCAAAAAGCAGACCTCCCCTTGTCAGTATCCGATTGCAATGGAGATCGAGGCCCCGCCCCTTGAGCGGTCGGTACCATTGGCACCGGTTCGCTGCCTACGCCTTTCGTTCGATCGATGCCTGTGCTCCCATGCAAAACCAAGGTCAAGATATTTCCTTCAAAGTGAAAATCATGATCGCTAGGTATTGACAGCAGCGCATGCGCTCGTCGGAAAGAAATGCTGCAAAAATTTATTTATTATGGATGGTAGGGACACGGCAGGTATTTTCGTCTGTTCGTCATAGTCTCGAAAACCAATAAAAGAGACGCTTTTTTGTAAAACTCATACGTACCAAATCGTAAGCTCAGGAGAAACGTTCTGCTATAGTGGAGTTCTAGCAAATGTACGTTGCTTTCGTTGGTTTTAGCCCATATGACGATGGACGGAAATACCTGCCGTATCCCTATCTATCACGTTTCAGCAGCAAAATCAAAATCAGAATATTGAAGGAAAATTTTACTTGGCTGCTACTGACGCCATCCATGCGAACCAACTTCTAAAAATTTAAATCAGTTGACGGATTTTAAAGGACGGCTTCTGCGGCAGCATGTTGCCAAAATCTGCAGGCGGGCGGCGGCGGTATGGAACTGGAAAACTGTCTGCAGCGGCGCACACCTCTAGCCCCAGCTCAACTCCCTCAGTGGCTTTGAATTCCGTTTTGATTGATATTACGAACAATTATGCACGCTTTGGTTTCAAAACACGCCGTGTAAATTGTCTAGAAATCCGGAAACTGAGAAAGTTTGTTCATTTTTGCAATATAACATGTTCAGTATTGAATATCAATGGTTCAAAAGTAGATGAAACATTTTAAAGAAATATTTGGGATAATTTTTCACTAGAAAACGAGTGCTTTGAATATGAGTGTGTTTGAGATTTGAATCGGTAGTATAGAACTAAATTATAAGGAAAAGAATAATAGCTCTGAAAATACCTTTTACAACGATTTTTTTTCCAATCCCTAATTATTTTTCCTAAATGCCACACTTTTTGTAGGGAGCATCTGAAAGTTGTGCTTGAATCGTCATACTTCCTATAACCCTTTTCCTTTTCATTCCTACCGTTGTACGTCTACCGTCACGGGTTTTCCAGACGATCTACGTTGCCTCAAAAAGATAATTTTGACGCACAAAAATGCCTAAATTTTATTTCATATGCCTTAATGCTGTAGGCTCAGCTGTACGCAACGCTGTACGCCCATCCATCCGCTTTCCCCAAGCTGTGGATGCAAAAGCCGTTGATCGGCTTCAGAAACACATTTTCGAGTCTCATACACGCTCATCAATCATCGGCTCACTCACATGACACCATGACCAGCTTAAATCGCATAAATTCACCATACGACAAGTGCAACATCGAATCGAATTACCCTCCACATGGTGACGACAAGCCAAAATCTACATTACATAAACGTACCGGAACCAGCAGGGCAAAAAAAAAAGACACTGTGAAAGGATCATAAATTCTCATTCATTTTGACATCCAGTGCCAGCTTGTGTTGGCTCGGGACATTTATCCCGGGGAAGGACGCGTATGACAGCCAGGTGTGACAATGTCCAGAAGCGTTGAAGACTGTGGAGTTTGCGTACGAGTTGTTTGGACATGTCTCCTTCCCTTTTAGAATCAACAGCTACGAAAAGGTGGCACGGACCAAGGCACAATAGGACAGCCCCATATAAAGGAGTGGCCAAAACTACCAAAAGGCCAATTTTCGATTTGAGCGAGTAAAATGTGATGAATACACAGCTTATAACCTATATTTTTATAATCAGGACGGTTTTTATTTTTTAGATTTTTTTTGGGAGGGGTGGGGGGCGTTCAAACTAGCCCCTCCTAGAAATGATATTTTTACGTTTTTTGGGAAAACGGCCAGCTTTGCCATATTTTCGTCTCAAAAGTAACATATTTATATATCGTTACAAAGCTCTTAAACAGATCTATGCAATAGGCTTGATAATGTAATAATAGCTCCGTCCAGAATTTAGTTTTAAGTAGTTTTGTAAAAGCATATTTTACGCAGTTTTTAACGAACAAAACAGTTTGGTACCCCGCAATACCCCGCAGTAAAACATCATGCACTATACTATTGAACGCTTAAGCTTTGAGGACCATGATTAAAATTCTGCCCAAATTCACAACTTTGTGAGATACATGATTTTTAAAAAAATGCCTATTTTGCCTTTCTCGTGTACTAAGTATACGTAGAAGCTATATGATTGCTACAAAAGCATTAAAAAGAACGCCTAAACACTCATAGTATACCGATCGACTCAGTTCGACGAATTGAGGTGATGTGTGTGTGTGTACGTGTATGTTAATGTCTGTATGTGTGTGAGCAAAAATTATCTTAACTATTTTTTAGGCACTTACAATCAACCGATTTACTCGCAACGAGTTTCATTCGTTAGAAAACGTTGTTCTATTGCTCCCTATTAAAAATAGGCTGGATAGGATTATGGGCTCAAAAGTTATGGCCAAAATACATTTTTTTATAATGTACGAGAAAGATAACATTACCGCTAGGGGGATTAATCAGGTGTTTTGGTAAACTTCTTCTTTTTCAATTTTCATCTGAGTTACTCAATAATGCCACTTCAATTGAAAATGGTGACGAACACAATTTACATAACATTTGAAAGGGGAGGGTTATGGCTTAACGTTGCACCTAATTCAAGAAAAAATCAACTAACACATAAAAAGCGTCACGCAGTAGAAGGGAAGGGGTTCAAAACTTACAATTTTGACATTACTACATAATAGAAGCGAATTATAGATTTAACCATAACGTGTCATAAAGTGGTGGATGAGTAATGTGTTAAATAACTCCTTGTCACTATACGTTTTATATTTATGAAAGAAATCTTATGAAAATATCAAATAAATGAAATTCCATTTCGTTGATGTCACAATATGACGCTAATTGAATCTGTTCTACTCTCCTTTGCTGCTTTAATAAGTTTTATTCAGTGAATTTTCAACACCAGAAGCTAATAGTGCTTTTTTGATCATTTTAGGAAAACTGTGTTGCGTCCATTTGTCTGTGACACGAATATACAGTAAAACCCTTTATATGACTTGTAGTATTTTATCCAGCATCAAGCGGGCTTATTGCAAGCCAAAAAAAGTGACAAAATTCCGTTGGTTTTGCAGAATATGACTAAAATCGATACTATGCCAAAAATTGGTCCCATACCCCATTAAAGGCTCGAAAAAATATTTTTCGTTTCTATCTATGTTTTATGATTAATACCACCATTTATTGCAGGATTCATAATTTTGGCCAAAAATACCTCCTTTTTTCCTATTGTGCAAGGGTGCAAAAAAAGATCAACCCACGGGTACAAAATGAAATGACAAATGATTGAGATACGTTTGGCAACGAAAAAGCCAAATTTTGGCAACAGTTCTGGATTCTGTCACGTTTTCCATCTAACTTAATTAGTTTCTCGAGCAGTTTTTATTCAATTCCTTCCTAAAACGTTCTTCAGGATGATGTTGTCGAAATGAAAATAGACTGTAACCGTACCAGAGTGGTTCATTCAGGGTAAAATTTGATACCCAACATGCCATGCTGAATGCGTAAGTAGTTATCGTCCAAAACTGGTACTCATTTACAGTAGAATAAAAAAAAACTCAAATTGCTAAAGTGCACATCTCTGTGACTGCCGGCAACATGTTCCCCCGCCGGTTACGTGCTTTAATATTTCATCTTTTCATCCATCATAATCTCGAATCTCGTGTTTTCCCTTCACTGGCAGGAGTTGGCCAAAATCTAACCAAGATTGGTTGGCTTCAACGTCTCCTGCCCGGCTGCCGTTCCGCTCCATAGTTCGCTTATCCACCGAAACGCGAGGGTCCCTGACGGTTGTATAACATTTTTTTAGAAACTTGAAGTGGGTGGTAAAAATAGCTTTCTCTCGAGGAGAGTCAAGATCTGACTTTTAACTGACTGACAGCATGACTGACGGGTTGGTCGCCGAGAGCCTTGGCTTCCAACGGAAGGCTATCTACACCAGCAGCAGAGTGGGTTCGTTGGCGTTCCGTGACCGAGGGTCCATCCGAGTTTATCCTGAGAGGTGAAAAGTGGATGATGCTTATTCTTAGAATTAAAGCACTTCTGTTCAATTGGCTTGGGATGAATACACTTTTTGCCTTTCACGTACATTAAACTTGTATGAATTTTAACATTTTGTTGCCGTCTCAGGCACATAAAGTGTTAATATAAATATAGTTGGAAAATAATTCGGTATTTCCATGAGAATTTCTTCTGACCATTAAACAATAATTGTTTAAATGTTGTATGTGTGCGCGGGTCTTTTCGACAAGATATTACGGGTTCCGTTTAGACCTGTGCGCCACCGCCAATGATTTCACTCACGCCGTCGCAGCCAACGATTTTGGACCGCTGTTGACTAATTGCAATAAACAAATATCAATTAACTTGAGTCGAATCGAATAAGGTACGAGACACTGAAGATGGCCTTACAGTTGAGGACGAATACGCATGGGCTCAGCCAGGATTCCGAGTGCACCCTCCCTCCACCGCGAGAAGATTAGAGTTTGCCCGGCTAAGTTATTAGCATTTCTCTGAAGTGGGGTTTGAGCAAATTTCTTTTTTTTTTACCTAAATTCACCCCTAAATGCTAATATTTTTGCTTAATAAACTCTAATCTTCTCGCGGTTTTCAGCATAATATTCTGTATTTAATTATACAAGAACTGAATGAGTATCATGGTATCGTTGACCGATTTGGCTGAAATTTTGTCCAGAGCATCAGGGCATCAAATAGGACCGAATAAGAGGGCGGCGCATCAAAAAACTCGAAAAAGTGTTTTTTGAGCCACCCTAATGTAAGCTTTCTCCAGGAATTCCTTCGACAATTGCTCCAGGCATTCTATCCGGAATTCTATCAGGGATTCTTTAGGAATGCCTCCAGCAATCTTCGAATTTCTTGTGTGAATTCCATAAAATTTTCTGTGAAGGTTTCGAATTTGTTTTGTTAACATTTCAAAGAATTTCTCCAGGAATTTCACCGAAAATGAAATCAACAATGGAGTTTTCTGAAGAATTCCTAGATTTAGCTTAGCTAGCTTAGCTTTGACTGACTACACATATCTATGGTTGCTACTCCGTGATTGATCAGAATCAGTGAAATTGCACAAAGAATCAACTGAATGATTGACTGGGATTGTTCAAGCATTCTCAGTGTGCAAGTTTCAGTGACTCTAAAATTCAAATGATCAATAACGGCGCCAGTTACGTCCTTGTAGTCAGTTAGGAAGAAGGAAGGAATATTAGTAGGTGGTTTTTGCTATTTGAAGACCGTGTTTACCTCTGCGTCTCCACAAAAACCACAGGAAGGATTATCAGTTAATTGGTAGGCATCGTTGGATCTGGATTCACTCTGATAAGCGATACGACCATGCCATTCTTTATACACAGTGATTTTACCTAGCCATGAATCGGGCGCGAAAAGTAGTACAAACTAACTACCGGCCTTCCGGGCGCGCAATGCAGAACACAATATTTCGGCCGATCGCGCGATCGTTCTGCTGTCCGAAACAAGAGAAATCTCGCACTGAACTGATTTTTATTACCGGACGCGCAAAGCAGAACACAATATTTCGACCGATCGCGCCATCGTTCTGCTGTCCGAAACAAGAGAAATCTCGCACTGAACTGATTTTTATTACCGGACGCGCAAAGCAGAACACAATATTTCGACCGATCGCGCCATCGATCTACTGTCCGAAACAAGAGAAATCTCGCACTGAACTGATTTTTATTACCGGCCGCGCAAAGCAGAACACAATATTTCGACCGATCGCGCCATCGTTCTGCTGTCTGAAACAAGAGAAATCTCGCACTGAACTGATTTTTATTACCGGACGCGCAAAGCAGAACACAATATTTCGACCGATCGCGCCATCGTTCTGCTGTCCGAAACAAGAGAAATCTCGCACTGAACTGATTTTTATTACCGGCCGCGCAAAGCAGAACACAATATTTCGACCGATCGCGCCATCGTTCTGCTGTCCGAAACAAAAGAAATCTCGCACTGAACTGATTTTATTACCGGCCGCGCAAAGCAGAACACAATATTTCGACCGATCGCGCCATCGTTCTGCTGTCCGAAACAAGAGAAATCTCGCACTGAACTGATTTTTATTACCGGCCGCGCAAAGCAGAACACAATATTTCGACCGATCGCGCCATCGTTCTGCTGTCCGAAACAAAAGAAATCTCGCACTGAACTGATTTTTATTACCGGACGCGCAAAGCAGAACACAATATTTCGACCGATCGCGCCATCGTTCTGCTGTCCAAAACAAGAGAAATCTCGCACTGAACTGATTTTTATTACCGGCCGCGTAAAGCAGAACACAATATTTCGACCGATCGCGCCATCGATCTGCTGTCTGAAACAAGAGAAATCTCGCACTGAACTGATTTTTATTACCGGACGCGCAAAGCAGAACACAATATTTCGACCGATCGCGCCATCGTTCTGCTGTCCGAAACAAAAGAAATCTCGCACTGAACTGATTTTTATTACCGGCCGCGCAAAGCAGAACACAATATTTCGACCGATCGCGCCATCGTTCTGCTGTCCGAAACAAAAGAAATCTCGCACTGAACTGATTTTATTACCGGCCGCGCAAAGCAGAACACAATATTTCGACCGATCGCGCCATCGTTCTGCTGTCCGAAACAAGAGAAATCTCGCACTGAACTGATTTTTATTACCGGCCGCGCAAAGCAGAACACAATATTTCGACCGATCGCGCCATCGTTCTGCTGTCCGAAACAAGAGAAATCTCGCACTGAACTGATTTTTATTACCGGCCGCGCAAAGCAGAACACAATATTTCGACCGATCGCGCCATCGTTCTGCTGTCCGAAACAAGAGAAATCTCGCACTGAACTGATTTTTATTACCGGCCGCGCAAAGCAGAACACAATATTTCGACCGATCGCGCCATCGTTCTGCTGTCCGAAACAAGAGAAATCTCGCACTGAACTGATTTTTATTACCGGCCGCGCAAAGCAGAACACAATATTTCGACCGATCGCGCCATCGTTCTGCTGTCCGAAACAAAAGAAATCTCGCACTGAACTGATGTTTATTACCGGCCGCGCAAAGCAGAACACAATATTTCGACCGATCGCGCCATCGTTCTGCTGTCCGAAACAAGAGAAATCTCGCACTGAACTGATTTTTATTACCGGCCGCGCAAAGCAGAACACAATATTTCGACCGATCGCGCCATCGATCTGCTGTCTGAAACAAGAGAAATCTCGCACTGAACAGATTTTTATTACCGGACGCGCAAAGCAGAACACAATATTTCGACCGATCGCGCCATCGTTCTGCTGTCCGAAACAAAAGAAATCTCGCACTGAACTGATTTTTATTACCGGCCGCGCAAAGCAGAACACAATATTTCGACCGATCGCGCCATCGTTCTGCTGTCCGAAACAAGAGAAATCTCGCACTGAACTGATTTTTATTACCGGCCGCGCAAAGCAGAACACAATATTTCGACCGATCGCGCCATCGTTCTGCTGTCCGAAACAAAAGAAATCTCGCACTGAACTGATTTTTATTACCGGCCGCGCAAAGCAGAACACAATATTTCGACCGATCGCGCCATCGTTCTGCTGTCCGAAACAAGAGAAATCTCGCACTGAACTGATTTTTATTACCGGACGCGCAAAGCAGAACACAATATTTCGACCGATCGCGCCATCGTTCTGCTGTCCGAAACAAGAGAAATCTCGCACTGAACTGATTTTTATTACCGGCCGCGCAAAGCAGAACACAATATTTCGACCGATCGCGCCATCGTTCTGCTGTCTGAAACAAGAGAAATCTCGCACTGAACTGATTTTTATTACCGGACGCGCAAAGCAGAACACAATATTTCGACCGATCGCGCCATCGTTCTGCTGTCTGAAACAAGAGAAATCTCGCACTGAACTCTTTTCTGAAGAATTCCTAGATTTATTCTCAAAGAAATCCTGAAAGAATTCCGGTGGAAACTTCCCACTGGGAGATCCTCCAGGAGTACCTCTGAGAATTATTCTGGTATTTCCTACGGGTTCATCTGAAAATTTTCCGAATTTATTTAGGCTTTTTCAGGAATTTATATAGAGATTCCACCAGAAGCTCCTCCAAGAATTGCTCTGGGAGCTCCTCAGGGAAATCTCCTCTGATGATGATGATGATGGTCCAGCTACATACCCCTATAAAGGTTTCGGCTAGACAACATGTGTCTATAAGATGAATTTTCCAAGTTTGTTTTCGAGAATTCTTCTGGTAGTTCCTTCTGGTAGTTTCTAGGAGTTCCTCCTAGAGGAACTTCTGGAGGAATTTCTTAAGGAACTACAGGAAGATTTTTCCGGAGGAAATCCTGGAGGAACTCTCGTAAGAACTCCTGGATGAACTCCCAAATGAACTTCCGTAAGAATTCCAGGAGGAACTCCTGGAAGAATTCTTAAAGGACCTCCCGGAGGAATTCCCGGAGGAACTCCCAGAGAAATTCTCCGAGGAACTTCTGGAGGAATTTGTAGATAAATTGCTAAAGAAAGCCTAAATGAATTCCTGAAAGAAAGCCTGAATGAATTCCCAGAGGAACTACTGGTGGAACTCCCGGAGGAATTTTTAGAGGAACATCCGGTGGAATACCAGGAGTTGAATTTTCAGAGAAACTTCCGGAATCCCATTTCCCTTGAAATTCCTGCGAAATATCCTCCAGGAATTCCCTGTTCTAAAAAAAAACTCCTGGAGGAGCTCCCGGAGGAACTCCCACAAGCACTTCCGGAGGAATTCCCAAAAGGAAGTTCTGAAATAATTCTTGGAGAAATTCCTAAAGCAATTTCAGGAGAAATATTTGAAAGAATTCCCGGAAAAATGCCAGGAGGAATAATTGCAGAAATTCCCAGATGAAATCCTGAAAGTATTCCCAGATGAATTTCTGAAGAAACTACCGGATGAATTCCCAGGGGTTTGTTCTGAAGAAATTCCTGGAAGAACCGAGTGAAGTCCGGAAAGAATTCTAGGACAATGCTGATGGAATTGGTGGAGAAGTACCTCAATTTCCGGGAAATACTAGAGGAATTTTTGAAAGTTATTTTGAAGTAATTGCGAAAAGAATTTCAGAATGAAATCCTGGAGGAATGCCCGGAGAGGTTCCTAGAAGAATTTCTAAAGGATTTTTTTTTTATAGATTTTCAAGTGAAATTATGGAGCGAGATTGGAGAATTTTCGTCATAAATTTCTGAAGAAACTTCTGGTGGAATTTTGGAAAGAAATTCCGTATGTATTCTTGAAGGAACTCTCGAATGCATTCCTAAAGGAGCCGGAGATTTTTCTGGAAGAATGGCCGAAGAAATGTCTACAAGTAAAATTTGGGGAGAAGAAAATAAATCTTCAAGGAATTCCTCATGAATTTCCTAAAAAAAAAAATTAGTGTGGGGTTTCTAGATTTAATGAGGAATTACAATAACATGAGAAGGATTTTCGAACGATTTTCAGAGGAATTTGAGGATAACTTCTGGAGCTGTGGGAGCTTCTAGAAGGATTTCAAGGAGAATTTTTGAGCCCGAAATGTTTCGATTTGTTTTGAACTTTCATATAAATATTATGGATCCTGGATACCCTAATAAGTTTTGGGAATCTTTTGAGTTTCAACCACCTATTTCTTAATATGTTAGGATCGTAAAGTGCACATCTTTAAGGGAATTCATATCAGTATCCGTTCAATCTTTCCACCATTTAGAGGGGGTACTACTTACGCTTTTGTGAAGGCTTGAATACATGCCCAAAGCGCATCCTTTCTTATAGGAATATAGGTTCCCGCATTGATGTAGGCAAATCAATGCAGTTTAGAAATTTTAAGTGAAGTATAACATTAGTTATTTCGACAACATGTATTTTTTTTTTAAGATCTACCAAGTCACTTATTTAATCAGTTTTATTTGTTTTTTTTTACTATATGACAATTGACTTATTTGGCGAATCAATTTAGCAAAATAATTCAATCCCTACACCCAAAACAATTCTTTGTGGCATTCGTTGTATTGAGCGTTTTGTATCAAATTTCGCATGCAAACCGATCAGAGAATGTCATACTTGTTAATCCAGCTCATTGCATTAAGTCGGTTTATTTGGTTTCGATCAATGTATTTAAACGAATCTCGTTGGCTTCTCCTAGAACAAGTAGGGTTAACGGCTCAAACCTTGGCCCATTATGCTACGGTTGAGCACATTTATCGTTATAAATCTTCATATATTGCATTTCCAACTAGAATTATTCCACCAGCCGGCTTGCTTACATTTGGTGTTGACGTCAAATAGCAAAAAACGACGATGAATGTCCGCAATATCTCATTAAAACCAGCGAAAGTCTCGAGAGAAATGGACAAAACGTCGGCATCCTTGTCCCTATCAGGTGGATAATTTTTCAGCCCACTTGGGACGAGTGATTGTTGATTTCGAACATACGAGAGATAAAGACAGGTTGCTGTTTATAGTGCCAGTTATTTTGCTTGCGTTGAATAAAGGCAGCATGCAAACAAATAGAAAAATAAAATCATCTTATTGAGCGTGAATTCTAATTGGTTGCATGTAAAATACTATCACACTGATTGTGAGAGTGCGTTTCAGATTCCCCTAATAGCACGCTCACCAAGGACATGCTAACGAAAATACTATTATATGAATCATTTTTTTCCCAAATATTTACCATATTTGCAAGTGAAGAAGTTTAGAAAAATGAAAACTGTATTAAAAACTGCAATTGCAAAAAGGCTACATGTTCTAGCCCTCATGTTGTGCCTTCAAACAAATTGCATACGTTAATTATTGGCTGCCGCATAATTTTGAGATTTACTGCTAGTTAAAACCATGGCAGTTGTGTTGCTCTCGCTCTCGCGATACTCTCAAAGAAACTTTTTTCCAAAACGTCAACAATGCTTTAGGAGGGCATGATGCATAACGCACTACTGAAGAAAGCCAATTGTAAAACTTATTCAAGGCAATTCCTTGCTTTGTACTGTGCATAAACAGTTATAACTGTACCAACTACCTGATATTATTACACAATTATTCATAAATACAATTATTGGATGCTTGTTTTTAACTCTGCCTGCATTGAAGTTTCATGATTGGTACGTGCGTTTGATTCCACTTCTCTCTATATCGATCAGCTGTTGTGAATCCTCTCAAAACTCTCACGTGTTTCAACTTCCCGAGTTGAAAGAATACTTTTTCGGTATCATTTTACAGATCAAAATACTTTTTGCAAGCAATAATAAATCTAAATTATGATGAAGGTAGGGTTTCTCACCCCATTCCCGGCCTAACATGCGCACGACTGCATTATTTAATTGATATTTCTGACTAGGGGCAACTTTTCTGAATTTTGTGGGCCGTGTAATATTGCGATGGGGTTCACCTCTGCTTCAAAAATAGTTATTCTTGCTAAACACCGCTTGAAAAAGCTTTTATTGGATTTAAATTAACATGGTGCAGCACTCATTTCAGTCATAGGCGATTGCTTATCCGGCATACCCCAAATCTCCTCGGCATACGCAATATTTTACTCAATCTCTCAACATCTTACCACAGAGAAACAGACGTCTCACTCAACATATGTTCCATCGTAAACCTTTTTAACGGTTTATTTAACTTTTTGTAGGTGGTCAATCGGCCACCGATGGCGCTTTCATCGATTTTGTTTGTGTTTGACGTTTGCACACTACCGCCATCTGGTTGCCGCTTGGCCATTCACCGGGATTTTAGCATTGGGGGCAATGTTTTCGTGACGATGATTTTGATTGCATTTGGTTCTGAGTGAGACGTCTGTTTCTCTGTGATCTTACTCTCATTCTCTCTCTCGGGACGATAGAAAATGCGACGTAAACAAAAATATGCACGTTCCACGACAACAAGATGCCAGATGGTATTATTCATAATCATTTTTATTTGGTTGAGAAGATATATTTACTCATCCAAATTTCTTCCAAACACTTAAAAACAATATCTTTTCCACCTCGAGAATCGAGAGAATTATAAATAACATGATAGCGTCAACGTATTAGACAGTTTTCCTATTAACGATGAAGGATTATCTTCATACTAAAATAAGACTTATGGCCTTTTGGCAGCACTGTACAGCTAGAAGTTCTTAGGCCGAGGTGATTTTTTGTTCGGTTTGAGAATACATTTTTAAATGTATTCCAATATGTTTATATGAAATCTAGTGATACAAACAGTTACAAAAGATTGAAGTGCGTGAGTTTAGCATTATTGTGTGGTGATAAACAGCCTGAAGCAATGGTTGTATCGAGCACTGTGACGATTTTCAGGTAGGTGTTTATTTGATGATACCGTTTTGTAAAAGTGGAAAGAATCACTCCGGCTCAGTGGTGTTGCAACGAAGAGCAAAAGTTTGAAGTCTACATTTTTATTTTCTATAATTGGATCGATTAGGAGTGAAATAAATGGATGAAAAATATTGAGTATTGTGCGAGATAAATAGGAGACTTTTTTAAAATGATCAATCATAAACCTACGGCTACTAAACAGTATAAATCATTAGCTTTCTGTGCAGTGAGCCGGGAATGGGGTCCATAGGCCCAAGTAGTGATTTACCCTATTTGTCAAGTAATTTGATTTGAAATTATGCACATTGAAAGTTTATTTAATGAAACATACAATCCATTGTATCTTTCCATTATCAAATGAGAAAATGTTTGTAGGATTCGTGCGAAAGATGATAAAACTAAATATTCTTACACTAATTGAATAATTTATTTGCAAAATTATGAAGAAAATGGTGTATCGAACCACGAAAGGTTGATGCTTGAATCGTGTTTGGAAGCCGTAAGGTAGGCAATTATTTTTGGTATGTTCTGCGAATGAAAGCGATTATATCGTGATTCGAGGAAAGCATCATGAGGGCCCATTTACAAACTACATGACGTTTTAGGTTGTGGGAAGGTACTTGTCTGAGCGTTAAGGACTTTATAAATTTCAGAACCCTACCATACATGAAGCATTACTAGAGGCTTGGTGTGGGTTGAGTTTAGCATTATGTAATTTGCGAATGAAACTTGACCGCTGAGTGGATTAACCTGTTTTTACAAAAAATCTTAGCAACCTAATCGCAAGCATCGGATATTCTATCTGCAGCTTTCGGTTATTTTCTCCAGTACGGGTTATTGGTGAGAATGTTTTGATTTTAGAGTTTCACCTATACTAACGATTTTAGGGTTTCACCTATACTAACGTGGTGCTACAAATCGAAAGCGCATGCCACCATTTGGCTACGGGTGCCCCCAGTATTGTCCAAAAAAGTTTTGGTTAATTATGTCGCTTTACTTATGGAATTTGTGAAATAAAAATGATAGCTGACATAGTGTGGTTGTTATCCATTCATCTGATGTGCGAAAGCAGGTATGTTCATTCAGAAAACTCTTTTATTGGGCAAAAGAAAAACTCTAGTACAGCCAGCCTGCATAAGTCAACGAAACATGGCTGCTAAAAAACCGAGTCAAAGTAATTTTTCACGCAAGATAATTGCTTTTAATAGTTTAAGAAGTGTATAAATCTAGAGTTATGAAGCAGATATATGTTTGATACACTTTTCTAAAGAAGCAGGTGTTAATATCTCCCTACAAATCGACGTATTATCGCTGAAATATTGAATTATTTGCGTGATGAGCCAATGTTACATCCAGGGCCAACATTACCGCCGGTTACCCTATATGAATCGTGTACAGCAATATAACTTTAACCCACACAATCTTCCCGATTACGTGTAGCTTGATGACAGAAAAAGACACACATTTACATGGTGCTAATTCCACTTGTATGATTCATTGCTATCCCTGTTACCCTTCCACTTTAGATTATATGATGATTCGCACATCCACATAGCATGAAACGTGGATAATGATAGCCTTTGATCGTCATTTTTCCTCATCTGGTATATAGTCTAGATGGTTCGCGCGTCAGTCAAGATGCGCTAAGTGTGGAGGTTCCTCGTCCAGTCTTAGGCCGGTTTTTTTGTAAGGTAACTGAGGTTGTCGAAGTACACCCGATTCTTTTTGTACACGGAGGATGCGTTCCGTGTAAAAAAAGTTTTCTGTTCAAAATCTGAAAATCCGTGTAATTTTTTTATGATTTCTCGACAAATCATGCAAAATGGAGCAACTTTGCAAAAAAATTGTATGGGATTTTTTTTATACGGCCGTGTAAATAAAATTCGTGTAAAAACAGAATCGGGTGTATACATCATTACATTCCTTGATGGGAGGAGTGTAAAACGTCAAACTGTACGCGGAATTAATGCATGATTGTAATAAAATGTTGCAGTCTCTGGTTGGGTGATACGGTGAATGCTTTTCCAGTTTATTGTCCAGTATAACCATTTTTGCCTTTCTCGTATACTAAGTATACGTAAAGGCTATATGTTCACTCCAAAAACAAACTTTTTATAGAAGGCTCGGAGACCCATAGTGTTATATACCAATCGACTCAGCTCGACGAATTGAGGTGATGTCTGTGTGTGTGTGCGTGTGTGTGTGTGTGTATGTGTGTGTGTATGTGCGCACCAAAAGAGCAAAAAGTCTCGCTCACTTTTTTTGTACTTACCCTTGACCGATTTCTTTGCAACAGGATGCATTTGACGCAGTATTCTGCCCCATTGTTTCCTATTGAAAATTGGCCGGATCGGACAATGGGCTTGAAAGTTATGGCCAAAATACTTTTTCTCATAAAAAAGCGCGTAAAAAAGTCTCGCTCACTTTTTTTGTACTTACCCTTGACCGATTTCTTCGCAACAGGATGCATTTGACGCAGTATTCTGCTCCATTGTTTCCTATTGAAAATTGGCCGGATCGGACTATGGGCTTGGGAGTTATGGCCAAAATACTTTTTCTCATAAAAAAGCGCGTAAAAAAGTCTCGCTCACTTTTTTTGTACTTACCGTTGACCGATTTCTTCGCAAGAGGTTGCATTTGACGCAGTATTCTACCCCATTATTTCCATTTGAAAATTGGCCGGATCGGACAATGGGCTTGAAAATTATGGCCAAAATACTTTTTCTCATAAAAAAGCGCGTAAAAAAGTCTCGCTCACTTTTTTTGTACTTACCCTTGACCGATTTCTTCGCAACAGGTTGCATTTGACGCAGTATTCTGCCCCATTGTTTCCTATTGAAAATTGGCCGGATCGGACTATGGGCTTGGGAGTTATGGCCAAAATACTTTTTCTCATAAAAAAGCGCGTAAAAAAGTCTCGCTCACTTTTTTTGTACTTACCCTTGACCGATTTCTTCGCAACAGGATGCATTTGACGCAGTATTCTGCCCCATTGTTTCCTATTGAAAATTGGTCGGATCGGACTATGGGCTTGGGAGTTATGGCCAAAATACTTTTTCTCATAAAAAAGCGCGTAAAAAAGTCTCGCTCACTTTTTTTGTACTTACCCTTGACCGATTTCTTCGCAACAGGTTGCATTTGACGCAGTATTCTGCCCCATTATTTCCTATTGAAAATTGGCCGAATCGGACTATGGGCTTGGGAGTTATGGCCAAAATACTTTTTCTCATAAAAAAGCGCGTAAAAAAGTCTCGCTCACTTTTTTTGTACTTACCCTTGACCGATTTCTTCGCAATAGGATGCATTTGACGCAGTATTCTGCCCCATTATTTCCTATTGAAAATTGATCGGATCGGACTATAAGCTTGGGAGTTATGGCCAAAATACTTTTTCTCAAAAAAAAAGCGCGTAAAATGTCTCGCTCACTTTTTTGTACTTACCCTTGACCGAAAAAGTCTATCCCAAGTAACACATGCAACATCATGATATTAGAAAAATATGAAAAATGGTTGTTATTGAGTTATATCTAAGATTGAGGGTAACTATAAGTTTTGAAATAGTTATAAAACTGTCTTCAATGTTCTCCTTTTCAACATTATAGTCAATGTTTCAATTTAACCGAATAAAAACACTTGGATTCAAATTATTTGAGTTGTAACTGATTAAAAACTTATTTAAAGCGTAACTATAAAACGTAGTATGTCAAGTTATTTTGGAACAGTAATAAAACACTGCAGACTTGTTATTGTTGCAGAAAAACACTAATGTTACTTATCTAATACTTTCAATCGTAGCTGTCATCAATCGGGCGTTATTAATCCGTTGGTTAGGAAACTTTTCTAAAACATAGAAATAAATATCCGAAAACATGGATAGGGTTCCCATATGCCGAAAATTGACAAAAAGCGTATTGGAAATAATCATTCAAAGCCATGCACATAATCATAGTTTCGTAAAATCCGCTTCAAAATATGTAGATTTTTTTATAATTATTTCTAATATTTCCATCGGTGCGTTCCGGGTAGAAGAAAACTCGGCAAGCCTCGTTGGATAAACGTACAAGTCGTTCTGAAAAAATCATCTTTTTGCAACTAGTTGCACAAATTGCTATTAAATTGTTCTAGCATTAGCATTATAAAAACATTATAATAACAATAGTTTGCTTCTCACCTCTATCCGGGTTCATTACAAACAATTTGATTATTCTTAAATTAACATCACATCAGTAAAATATAATAAGTAAATATAATTTTCAAGTCTGATACCTGTCTGTCTGTACAAAATCTATTTCTTCTGGATGAGAATTTTTGAGGATTTACTTCAGAAGAAGATTATTTGGTTCATGTTCCGATTTCTATAAGTTCTATAAGCGAAATTGTACAGAATGGAGCTTGTGATTAGCTATTCATTTTCATTATTTCTTTATTTGGAGCAAAGAAAAACCCTATTGAGCCTATTCTTAATATACACGTTTGGAAGGTCACGTATTTTCAGACATTAATGGCGCCGATCACTTCCTCACGGTCAAAAGGGAAAAGGAGGATTGATAGTCCTACTCTCGATTGTCTGGGGATATGGTGTTAGGATAGTTTGAAGAATTATTTACATTCTCCTTGGTATGTGTTACGATCTATTGGAGTATTGAATGCAAAATAAAAGCGCATAATAACTAATTTATTTTCTGGACAAAATCTCGGATCGCGCGACTTTACTGCTTGCCAATCAAAACACAACCAATTCTTCACTCAATACAGAACTAAACACTCGGATTTCACGAAAGTGAAATTGATTTTTTTTATGTATTTCATAATATTAGATTGAAAGTATGTTTTACCATATTTGGCGTGAATCTGTATGCCCTATACTAATTACTAAAGTTTTAAATAGCTCTGTTATAAAGCTTCAACAGTAGTTTAGAGCCATCATGAATCCCAAATAGATCAGAATAAAACATTCGTCTTGAAAACATATTTGGAAACCCTAAACATGATGACTTGTGAACCAATATGGCTTTAGATTAAGAAACAAAATCGTCGAATCTAATGCATTAGTATGAGAATTTATACGTGGCGCATGAAAAATACAGAACTAGAATATTAAGGTTTGTCATAAATTTAGAACCGCAAGACGTAACTCCGTTAATCAAACACCGAATCTGAACTATGATTATATATACATTTTGGTAGTTAGTATCATGAACAATCCAAAACAAAATAATCCAAATTGTTTTACAAGTTGTCGATGAATGTGTCACAGCCGATTTATTTACATTTCGATCATTGTTTTATAATGGTTTGAAATGTGTTCCAAAAATGTATCAAATGTAACTTGGATATGTTTTATATTGACTCCACCTCTTGCGCTTTTTTCGTTATACATGAGTTATACAGAAATTTTTGAATCAAAAATCAGTCGATCAAATTTGTTGTAATTCTATCAGGTATACCTTAGTATGATTAAGCGTGTTGCTTGGGAGCTCACGTTTAATGCACTTACCCTGAACGGATTCCCTCACAACAGGCTGCATTCGACGCAGTATCCTGCCCCATTGTTTCCTATTGAAAATTGGCCGGATCGGACTATGGGCTTGGAAGTTATGGCCAAAATACTTTTTCTCATAAAAAAGCGCGTAAAAAATCTAGCTCACTTTTAATGCACTTACCCTAAACCGATTTCCTCGCAACAGGTTGCATTCGACGCAGAATCTTGTCTCATTATTTCCTATTGAAAATTGGCCGGATCGGACGATGGACTCAGAAATAATGCCCAAAATCTCGCCGAAAATACTATTTTTTTACCGCACGAGAAAGGCATCATCACCGCTAGGTGGATTAATCTGGGTTTTTTAAATATATTTTTGAATATGATTAACAAACCTACTTAGTATATTTCCTTGTAAGTTCCACCAGACATTCCTCCGAAAAGTTACCAAAAAATCTGAAAAAAAAAAATATTTTAGGAATTCTTCCGGAAATTTCTTACGAAATTTCTCCGAAAATTCCTTCAACATTTTTCATTACGGATTTCTTCAGAAAATTCTATACGAATTTCTTTCGGAAATTCCTTATGAAACGCGATAAAATTGTTTTCTACGAACATTTAGTTAGGAATTCCTTCGAAAATTTCTTTAGCAATTCCTCCGGATATTTCTTAAGGAATTCCTCAAGAAATCCCATTAACAGTTTCTTCGAAAATTGTTTAACAACTCTTTAAATTTTTGCCTTTCTCGTACAACAAAGTTGTACCAGAAGGCTATAATTTCACTCCAAAAGCCAAATTTTGATAGAAGGCTCGGAGACCCATAGTGTCATATACCAATCGACTCAGCTCGAAAAACTGAGTAAATGTCCGTCTGTGTGTGTGTGGATGTGTGTAGCCTCGGGATTTTTTTTTGTTAAACATGTTTCATATAGAAGGACTTGACCGATTCGAGTGCAATTAGTTTCATTCGACGGAGAAACTTTCCTAGTTGGACACTATTGTTTTTGTTTGCTAATAACTCATTTGGTTTGAATAATATTTCTATTTTTCTTTTAACAAATACGCTGTTTACATGCACACTTTAAGTCATTAATCAATTTAGTCGTGACGCAATCCATTACGCTCATAGTTGAGTAATTCCTAAGTAGCGTGATATAATCGCATCAAAGCTTTTAATCGTCAAAATGTAGGCAATTTTAGTTGCATTTGCCATATTAATTCGAATTCAACACATTGAATCGAGAAAGGCGTAATCACCACTGGTGGATAAATTAGGGTTTTATGCAATGTCTTTGGAACTTCTAGAAGAATTCCTTCGATAATTCTTCCTTATGAAATTTCTTCAGCTATTATTATATTAGTCTATTATTATAAAATCCTTAAATAAATTCTACCAGATATTGCATAAGGTATTTCTTCAGAACTTCTTCCAACTATTCCTTTAAAATATCCTCCGGGAATTCTTCCATAACTTCCTGCAGGAATTCCTTCGAAAATGTCTTCATGAGTTTTTTTTCCGAAATTCTTTTAGTAACACCTTCAGATTTGTTTAGTGTTTGTTGTTTATTTTTTGTAACTCCATCGGAAACTATTTCATTCTCTAATTAATTTTCAAAGGATTTCCTGGAAGAAATTCCGAAAGAATTTCTGAAGAAATCTACGAAGGAATCTCGGAGACTAATTCGAAGAAACCTGGAGAAATATCCTAAGGAATTCTTGGGGGTGATTCAACTATGAAGTCCACTACTTTTTCAGATTTCTAAAGCCGCTCTCCCCCCCTTGTCACGCTTTTACGTATGCCTAGTACAT
Source organism: Armigeres subalbatus (assembly GCF_024139115.2). NCBI lineage: Eukaryota > Metazoa > Arthropoda > Insecta > Diptera > Culicidae > Armigeres > Armigeres subalbatus. Next base: position 94,854,599 of record NC_085140.1, on the reverse strand, counting down.
GTACTGTCACAAAATCTTAGACGCCCTCCCCCCATCAAACTGTGACATCACTATTGAACGACCCTTTGCGGATTTTTTTAGATTGTTTAAGGTTCTCAAATGAATTTTTGGGGGAGTTTTTGGAGAAATTTCTGGAGGGTTCTGTGCAGAAACTTTCAAATTAATTTGCAAAGGCAAATTTAAAAAAGAGTCTGAATGGATTTCTTAAAGAAATTCCCGTTGGAACTGCTAAAGGAGGTTTGAAAGGTATTTTTAAAAGACTTCCAAAAAGAGTTCCCAGAGGATACCATAAAGGAATTTTTGAGGGAGTTTCCGGAGGAGTTCTCAAAGGAATTTATGATGAAATGCCTAACAAAATTTCAGAGGAAATGCCTATTGGTGTTTCTAAAGTAACTCCCAGATTTCTCCAGGAAATCCTTCGGAATGTTTCCCAGTAATTGACTCGCTATTTCCTCTAGAAATTCCTCGGAAATTGTCTAAAGCATTAGCATTAGCATTGTTACGGTGTTATTCGTAGATTGGACACTAGTGATACTCATGTTTTACTTTTGAGATCCTTATCTAGAATGCTGTCAGAAATCAAGAAGGGGAGTGGTCCTTGATTCCAGTCGTAAACAAACATAACAAAAGCATGAGGATTACTACTCCTGGCCACGCCCATCTTCACCGTAACTAAGGAGAGGAAGGAAGTGTTGATGTAGTACTTACTTAACGAGGGGTCACAGACTTAGCGACACCCTCATAAATACCACGGAGTTGGATAATGAGGAAGGTATTCGTTGGGTCAGGATTTGCCTGTAGCTGGCAATGTAACAGTGGTAGATCTTACCCCGTAACACACCACGTAAAGGTGTTTACCCAGCATTACGGGTACTCGGAAATTGTCTAAAGAAGCTCAACAAAAACTCTCTCGAAAAAGAATGCCAGAAAGCCTTTCGGAAATTCTTTCAGGTGTTCCTTGGAATTTCCCTCAGGAATTAGTTCAGTATTTCCTTCACGCATCCCTTCAGAAATTTATTTAGGAAAACCTTGGGAAAATCGTTGAGGTATTCTTCGGAAAAAATACCTTTGGACATTCCGTCAAGACTTCGTTCAGAAATTCGGATATACCTTTTTAAAACCCTTCGCAATTTTGTTTTAAATATCTACGGAAGATGTTTTAGGGGTACCTTCGAAAATTGTTTCAGAACTCTTTCAAATATTTCGTAGAAATTTCTCAGAAATTCATTTACGAATTATTTCCGAAATTTCTTCAAACTTTGGAAATTTGCTTAAGAATTTCTTCGAAAATTAAATTACGAATTCCTTCGGAAGATTTTTTTATAAATCCGCTCAAATTTCTTTTTTTTTAAATTCCTCTACGTGTTCCTCAGCAAGTTCCTTGACCATTTTTCCTGAAATTCCCATAGGAATTCTTTCAAAACTACCTTAAGCAATTTCTAGAGAATTTCTCCAGGTAATCCTTTAAAAATTCCTCCAGTAAAATCTTTGGTTACTTTAGGAAGCTATCTACAGACATTGACAAAACTAGTTCTGTACACATCGTTGATTCTTCCAGTCGCCCTGTACGCAGAGCCGTAGCGTGGACTCCCAGAGCCCTTGGCGAAACCTTTATTAGGCGCCCCTTACTCAGATGTTTAAAAAAAACGTGCTATGGGCAGGGAGATTTAATTTTGAATTTTTGCTTTACGACTTCCTAAAACCTCTATAACCTGCATATGTTCCAATAGGTAGAAAGTAAAGGATATTAAAAGACCAGAACATTTCTAGAAATCCGCTGAAGTTTAACGATTTTCTGAAAGATTTAATAAACTAATGCAAGTAAAAAAAAGATCCAGAAGTGTGTTCACGACATTCACGACAAAATAAAAAGATTTAATTAGGAAAATAAAATAGCTCTCAATTTTCGCTTGCTATTCGATTTTGATTGCTATCGAATAAAGTCACATCAAGAAGTGGATGACCATTAGCCCTTTCGATGACGAAAAATTCAATTTCGGAGTGGCTTGGTTTGCAAAAACTACTGATCATTCAATGAACTTCAACTTTGGAGTGAATTGGTTGATTGTGAGAATAGCGATTGGTCCAAGTCGTATCAAGAACAAAACAATTCCGGAGTGGGTTGATTGATGGCCAGAATAACCAACGGCCCTATTCAGATCAAGGTATATGAATTTTTGAAGTGGGTCTGATGGTAGTTTGGTAGCACTGTTCGTTTTGGATGAACCAATAAATTTCTACTTTAAAGAAAGTCGGATACTGATCTCCCCTCTCCCTAATCTGATTTAGTCGTTACTGAAATCCTCGATGCAGATTCTGATATTCAGCATACCATCATTTCGAATACTCTTTCCCGCTAAAAGCATTACCAGTTTATGAAGATTACACTGGATCAAATGCGATCGCATAGTTGTCGCCATAAAATAAGCGAATTTATCTCAAATTCACACAAAGTACTTCCGTACATCTATCATCAGATAACGGTTTGAATTTTTAAGTCGCGAACAAAAATTATATGTATTTGATTTACGCTTCGCCTTTGGCTTATTGAAGTCCTTATCTGGGGCTCCTTCCCCAGAAGCTTGTTTCATGCTCCTTTCCATTTGCATTTCATGTTCCTTCCTTTTCCTTCCACTTTCTTTTCCATCAAGTAAATAATGAAAAAGACATTCCCAAATTAAAGGAGCATGCCAACGTTCTGATACATTGAAATGTTATAACCCCGGGAGTTCCCAGTAAGGGACTAGCCTAGACCCCAAGCTGCTGGTCTGACCAACGGCAGCTTCCGGGGTGGGCGCAAAATGCCTCCTTTCTCCCAGGTCCCAATGACTTTATTCTTAACACTTTACCTTTTGGGCTTATTCAGCGGTATGGGCGGCAATGAGATACAGTGGCAATGGCTTGATGAGTTAGCAGTGGCACTATTACAGATGGCGTTAGGTACTAGCGCGACGTGTAGCTTGATGGTCGTTGGTCAGATGGTCGTCGAATGACCCGGCGGCGTCTACGAGGTGTTGCTTCTCGACGATCTTATGGCCGAGGTAAATTAAGGAATTTTCATCCGTTGACGGAAGCCGATAACATGACGTTAGTTGGCACGATACGTGAGAAAAGCTGGGACGAACAATAGCTGTCGTTATCAGGACTCCGTATGACAAAATGGAGTTCGTGGCGTGGTACCACCCGTCGGTCCGGGCGAGAAAGTACCTTCAGAAATAAGAGTCCCGGCACCTCTGGGCAGAATGTTAGCAACCTCAGTGATTCTCACTTGGCAGGTCTTGCCAAGCTCGTGGACGATCGGCTTCTTCACTACGCACCGCTCACTGGAAGTCGTCTGCCGACCGGACAGCTTTGGAAGTCGTCTCGCAGAACTAGGGACAACAGTTGTCAACCCCGGAAACCAATAACCAAACGCACTTAGGCACGCGGAAAACTACCAGCAACAGGACGCTGATTTGCAAGATGGCGTCGCGTGTTAATAACATCTACAGTTGGTGAGAGGCGTCGAAAAGCCGCAATCACCACACACGCACGTAGCTGGATTCCCACTTCCCGAACGTCAAACTATCGGACTGACTATATGGGCTGATTTACCACTTATCATCAAATTCCGAGATTCAGAAGGAATGGAATAAACTTCAAAGATGCGAGTTGGCTGAAAACGGTATCAGTATCTCGTACCTCGACTGATCACTTTATTCCTTTCTTCATACATAATTTTGATAACCGTATTCATTTGCAACCCACTTTGCCTGTTCTACAATTACGATTAGACACTAACTTGACACATTATTTCCCTGCATTCCAACACCATACACAAAGTGATACCATTGGGTAACAACTTGTATCAGTTATTGACGGAACAAGGCCTTCCGGAAATACATCAAATGATTGATTATATTACGAGTCCCCGAGAGAATCGTAATAAAAGGTTAAATTTGTATCACTTTGAACCAGTGAATTTTTGAATAATTTTTAATCATTTCCTATAGCGGAATTCTGGATTTTGGCGCCCCCCTAAGGTCAGGCGCCCTTGGCGGGGGCCAACCCGGCCAACCACACGCTACGGCGCTGCCTGTACGTCATGCTTTATGGATGCTAAAAGACTTTAGAATTCTCGCAGTGTTTGAGCGGAAAATTATGCGCTCAATACTTGGCGGTGTGGTGGAAAATGATAAATGGCGCAGTTGAATGAATGAATCACGAATTGTACCAAGTGTACAAAGATGCAGACATCGGCAGGCTGATAAAATATGGCCGATTACAGTGGGCTGGACATGTAGTGCGCATGCCGGAGGAAAGATCAGCAAAAGAACCTGCAGAGAGCCTGGAACAGCTTCCCTGGGATGCTTACCAGACTGACGAAAGCAACGGTGGATGGTGTGCAAAACTGTGTGAAGATTTCGGGCCGGGGACTAAGACAAGGTGATGGACTTTCGTGCCTGTTGTTCAACATTGCGCTAGAAGGTGTCATGCGGAGAGCCGGGTGTAACAGCCAGGGTACGATTTTCAACAGATCCAGTCAATTTATTTGTTTCGCGGATGACATGGACATTGTCGGCCGAACATTTGCAAAGATGGCAGAACTGTACACCCGCCTGAAACGTGAAGCAACAAAAGTTGGACTGGTGGTGAATGCATCAAAGACAAAGTATGTAGATGCTTGTGTACAACCGAGCGCGACATGGCCCGCCTGGGTAGCAGTGTTACGATAGACGAGGATACCTTCGAGATGGTCGAGGAATTCGTCTACCTCGTATCCTTGCTAACAGCTGATAACAATGTTAGTCGTGAAATACAAAGGCGCATCATCTCTGGGAGTTGGGCCTATTACGGGTTCCAGAAGAAACTGCGATCAAAAAAGATTCGCCACTGCACCAAATGTGTCATGTACAAGACGCTAATAAGACCGTTTGTCCTCTACGGACATGAAACATGAAACATGGTTGTATTCCCGAGCATTTTCTTGTCTGCATTAATATTTGCAGCATATCATAAATATGACACAAGTATTTAAACGGCCAGGCCCATTTTGGAGAAAATTCAGATTTTCCCGGCAATTTGATTATTTAGTAATAAATAACATGATCAACGAAGAGTTTTGAATCTACGAAAGGAAGAAACGGGGACAGCCGTACCAACCGTTTCACATTCAGGGGGGGGAAGATGATTGACGAATCGTTGGGAGTGACTTTGCTAAGAAGATTAATGTACACAGTTTTTAGTCTAGTGCCCTGGCTTATATACTGATGGGCAAAATTATTCGCATAAATTCAGATAGATTACTATGAAATCATGACGAATACTTATGTACATCAGTGTACATATAGGCCTAGGTTGCCATGGCCTAGTGCCATTACTCGCAATCCCCGTCTGGTTATCAGGATGACAGGTCTTTTCCTTCAACATTGTACGACTTCTTAGTGGCACTAATCAAGGACTTTTTTAAGGCACAGCTTGTAGCTTTCTACAAAAAAAAAATTCGAACACGTTGGGCTTTTCTCTTTCCGGCTGTCCGAAAAAATGCGTCTAGATCAACTCTCAGAATGTTGTTCGGCGTGAAGTTCAGCCGCAAGTCATTGCTGCACTTAACCTTTAGTATCTCGTTCTTCATTAGTACTGTTTCCAAAATCTGTACCCCATGAACAATTTTCTTCGTTATAAACACATTTTTTCATTTTTTCTTAATTTTTGACAATGGAGAATACATTTTCACGACTTGTTCTTATCCCAGCACACTTTGATCCCTCCTTACTGTAATATGTTTATATTTTATATTTTTTTATTTCTATATGTCCATACTTTTATAATGTCATAATTTAATATTTTTAAAGTTTCACAGTTTAATATTCGTATATTAATATTTTCATAAATCCATATTTTATATTCTTATATTTAATCGTATATTGTTATTGACAAAAACTCTATATTGTCGAATAGAGCTCCCTATTATTTACCAAACCCACTAATACGAATTTCCCTTCCTGAGACATCTATGGAGGTAGTATGAGTTCCCTGCATCCTAAATAGTAGATGTTGAACTAATATTCCTTCCCTGAGCATTGTATAGCCACCTACAATATTCTTCTTAAAAAATCTCTATTAACTTTTCAAAAGGACCTAAGTAACATTTTTTCCATAAATTAATTTGAATAGCGCAATCAATAGCTTTCATGTTGTTGTGTTTTTTTGCTATTCAAATTAATTCATGAAAAAAATGTTACTTAGGTCCTTTTGAAAAGTTAAGCGAGAAATATTCTATTCGGATGTGTTGCCATTTCGGACGTGGGGTCCATTCGAGCAAATGGTCTTTTCGGTCGTTTGGTCTTTTCGGGTGAATGGTATTCGAGCATTTGTTACATTCGGGCGTTTGTGATAGAATTCCCCACAAATAATAGCTCGTATTGAACAAACGAAGATTTGAAACCATCTTAAAAAGTCGTTTCAAAGACTATTGATCACAGATAAAAATATGTTGTGATATTAAATGTATTTTCATGCACATATTTGGAGCATGCAAATAAACGTAACATTCAATCGATCTCACTATTCTTTTAAATCGAAATAAATTTAAACAGTGCTTGATCGTAAAATTCAATCAAATTTAATTGAATATCGAATGTTAATTCGTTCGATGGGATAAGCTGCAATTTTACACGTCGTTGAATTTTCAAAATTATTTGCTGTGATCGTTATTTTTATTTATTTTTAAGCGCACTTATCGTACAGAAATACAAATAAGCAATACCAAAAGGCATATAAAATATATACTACTTGTTTATCGAAGATTTCATTTCAATAACTTTGGTAGCGGTGTATGAAAAAAGGGTGGTGAAAGTAATAAAAGGACTACACAGATAGAAAAATCCACTGAAATTTACGCTAAAATTCATGCACATAAATGGAACGCCATTATTAGCGTAATTCAATACGGGATATAGCCTGAATGTATACAATATTCGACGTGAATCGTCAATATTGCATACAAGTTGTAAGCAATCTTGTTGGCAAGAGGACCATTTCAGCGTAAAATAGCGTAAATTTTTGCATGTCAAGTTTTACGCGCTGTTTAATTTTTATTATTTTTTTCTGTGTAGGTATTTATGTTCGCATTATTTTCATTGTCGTACCGGACCGTTCACATAATGAGTAAATTAAAGTCATAAACTGCCATAACAAATCTTGAAAACAGAATAAAAAAGTCACCTTGCTACCGTGGCAGATTTTTTTTCTACCGAGGACGTCTATCCATTTGAGATACGGTAGTGGGACAAATGGGTCCGGAAACGATAAGCTTTTTCAGCTCGCTACTAAGGATGTTCATTTTGTTGTTGATACTCGAGAATACTTATTTACATAACAATACTGGTAAGCCAAGTGAGTGATTACTCCTATTTTAAAGCATTGAATTTATTAGTTTGGATCATCTGCCGGTTAGTTGAAACGGTGAAGTTTAAAACAATCTGTTGAAAACTCAATTATCATCAAATAGTTTCAAAAGATTTATTTCCTGCGGAGCAGATCCAATATCTGAACTAAAGTAATTTGAAATTCAAATTTGATCCTTGCAGAAATCCTTCGAGAAGATATATCCTCTCACCAAGAGTATCAACCACTTCCTAACAGAGGGCAGAATTAACCATCTGTCACTCGGATTGAATTATTGCCTGCTGAAACCCTGACAGCTGGTTGTCACTGGATACTCATCGCTTTCCTGCTCTCTCGACTTCCGCTTATCTATTCATCTCTATGATTTACAGAAGTAACCGCACACAAAATTAGGAAACGCGCAATCACGCTTCGCTTGTTCCCTGCTGAGACAGTAGCAGGCAATCCCACTGAATAGCATTCGTCTTTGAAACGGGACCCCAAGTGAGTTTCCTCCCTTTATCTCCGCGGCAATATTGCGTAAAATGTAAATCGTAAGCGCCAAACTTGTTGGTAGCATCTTTCTTCGTAAACAGTTTCATGCTCCTGTTTGCGATGGGGTTTAATTAGCAATAGAAACTTTTCCGAGAGCATGTTCCTCGGTTGACGGCTTCGCATCTCGATTAATTATCCCTCGAACTCCCCAAGCGATCCGCCTGCCCAACTAATCTAGAATTTATTTTCCCACGGTTCATTCACAGGTGGCATCGGAGCGAAGCAGCAGGTCGTTGCGTACACGGAAAAGTCCCAGGACAAGCATGAGTCGCGCCACATCCAGCTGGTGCGGGAGTACGGGTTCCACCCGCGGTCCAAGGTCCAGGTCGAGGACGGGGCCGTGCTGCCGCGCAAGTTTGAACCATTTCCGGACGATATGTACGGGCGCCCGCTGGAGGAAATCGATAACTTCATCTATGAAGAGGTGAGTGAGGCTGATAGTGCGGGGTACCGGGAATGGGGAAAACTTGGTTGCTGCTGATGACAGGTTGGAAACCGTGTGGAGAACAACATAATGTTTATTGTGTGTTAATTAAGTAGAATGATTTGGCTAATGGGCAGATGGCTGTGAATTGCGATTGTGGCATTGCCTCGATAAATAAAGCTTCGAGTTTCGGATATGCCGGGTTGATTTACTCAATATTAACCCTTATATACTGTACGTTGAAATCAGATAATAAGGAAAGCATTTATAAAATAAAGATTTCAAATTTCTGGACATAAGGACATAAGGTTCTTCGGTAGTACAAATCATAACGCACCATGGCGTTGTCGCTCCAGATCATAAAACAAATCATAGAAGAAATCATAAACGCACTATACGCATGAGTCAAATTTATCATTTTGAGGATTGGATTAGTTCCCGTGTATGAAACTTTTAGTTCAATTTCTTGAGTGACACCGTTGACTTCTAGCATTACATCATCTGCGCAGCACTCTATTTTCACTCCGACCGGGAGATTTAAGTGTAATACTCCGTCATACATGAAGTTTTATAGTTCCGGTCCAAGGATCGATACTTATGGAAAACTCACTAATATCTCAATGCCAGTTGGATTAATCCTCCTGTGTACTGTTACGTTGTGATTGCTCTAACAGTTCCGGATTGAATTGCGAAGTATGCCATCCCGGATCAGCTTTGCTGACCAGTTGTGGTTCTGTTGACCATTACGAAACCCACATCGTTAGGAGATGATGTTATCTCCTATATGGGTTACCCCCGAATGTCCAGATTGTCACTGGCCAAGCGAGACAGAAGTAAATAGTAAGAGAATTAGGGGAAGTGGGGGTAGCACGCCCATAGGGGTTAAAACGCGCCACCCCTGAATAAGGTTAAATATCCCCATTTTGATTATTTTAAATAGTCTATACGATAAAGCAATGAAAAATATTGCCATTGGATACATATATTTCATGATTTTTCTCTAGTTATACATGAAAAACTCGAAAAAACGATTTTTGCGTGTTTTGATGCAATTCTAGCTCGGTGGAATTTAGTCTTTCTGTCGCTGTTATACATTGATAAATTAATAATTGAGCCATGAGCCATGCTGCTTACTCGTGTTCTTTATGTTCCACACGAAATCGTCGTCAAAATGGTTTTAAAACGATTTTATGGGCCTTCAAACTTCTGAGGTCGGTGTGGGGCATTACGCCCATGCTCATTTCGTATGACCGAAACAGCTGAAACATTCGGTGAATTGCCTTAATGTAGGCAATTAAAATGAAAATCAGTACGATAAGCACATGCGCGGTTTAACCCATCCACTGGCGCATCTCACCCCGCATGGTTTCAAAATCATGTTTTTCGGGTGCTTTTTAAAAATCAAATTTCTGTGCAATAAAATGAACAATTAGATATCTGTTATCGGTAGTCAGTCGCAGATATGCTGTTCTTCAGTATGCGCTGATGAAAACTGGCTGAAATGGTGGTTTTCATTGATAAAAATGGCATTTTCCTTAACGTGGGCGTCCTACCCCCAGTTCCCCTACCGATTATGTTCCACACTATTATTCTTATCACCAGCTATAAACCACTGACGCGAGAACATAAAGCTTTTCTGTTCACGTGATAAAGGCAGTGTTTTCTCAAACGTCGCGACTTATTTTTAAGTGTTCGAAACCCGTCTTTAAGTGGCCTTTTTTACGGATTGTGAATTCTCGGTGAAGGTTTTTGGACATTTGGTAAAAGTGGACAATAAGAAAGGATAGTCACGAACAGTTCACGGACTAAATGGACAAAAAGTGACGATCACAAAGCGGTGTAGATTGTATAGCGGTGTCGGTGAATAATAAAACGACAAACAAGGGTGTTTTGACGCGAAAAACTCCATCATCAATTGATAAACGCGCCAGAGTTCGGTAATGTGTGGTGCTGATCTGGAGCATTGAAGTTGAGGACGGACATTGCGAAAAGCTGCTGATCACGACGACAACAGTGCAGTATGGAGCAGTACGGGCGTGCTAGTTTCGAATTTACGGAACAAGAGAAGATAAAAGGGAGTAGAGAGCATGATTTGGTGGCGAATTGCATGTATCGCATGTTATATTCTGTGGCTGAATGGCAAAAAAATGATTGATTGTATGTAAGACCATAATCTTTTCTTTTGGTGTCCGCCCGTTGAAGTTTGTTTGGTCTCGGTTTTCGCTGATTTTTTACGATTTTGTTGGTTACATGGTTGATTTCTTCAGCTGCTGTCAACTAGGTAACCAGTTTTGTCATTCCGTGGTCGCCCATACAAACTGCCCTTTTTGCAATTCTGAGCTCAATCGAGCAATTAGAACCGATTTCTAGATCGAATGAGTGACGGAGGTGTATTTTCCTATACATTTTGGCTGAAATCCCCATACAAACTTCAAATCAAATGCGCTAGCTTAAAGAGCTGAAATATTTAGAGATTGATTTTCTCACCCAAAGACACAATCCTGGGGGGGGCCCCATGGAATTCGAGAACATTTTTTCTCCCCATACTAAGCTGGGCCTCCTTAGCCGTGCGGTAAGACGGGTATGATCTTCGAAACAGGACCGATCGATCTTATTATCGGAGCTGAATATTACATGGAGTTGCAAAAGTAGGAAAACGGAAAGCTACGAATGATGGTGCGACTGTTACCAACCCTGTCAGCAGTGCAACCACTTTTGATCAGGTATGGTGAATGCCACAATGCGACCGTTGTTACCATGACGACCTAAGCGCACATCGAAGTAGGCGAGTATGGTACATCGCGGTAGGCAAACGTGGTGCGTCGAAGTAGGCGTTTTTTCAATTTGAATTTTTCACTCACTCCACATCTTTCTGCTGTGTAAGACGCACGTGTAAAAACATTTTTCTATCAAGTTGTTCAATAAAATTGAAATCTGCTAAAATTAAATAAATGATTAGTAAGTTTAAAACTAGTACTTAATCAATAAAAATAAAACGAAAAAGTGATTGGCTCAATTTGATACCCTGTGGTGTGGACGGGCGGAATAGGCTTAATGCAGCAGGTGAGCACTGTCCCCGCGTTTCGCTACCAGGAAGTAGCTTACATTTTGGTCCTTCTCCCGCAGGTGAGCACTGTCCCTGCGTTTCGCTACCAGGAAGTAGCTTACACCGACAATTCAAGACACTGTATTAGAATGGATCGTTTCTGGTCGTGTTCCTGAAGGTCCTGTTAGTGCTTCATACTCCGTGGTGCACGTGTGGAGATCGTAGTAGACGAAGGTCGGAAGTAGACGTATTTTTTCTGACAGTGAAATTTTTCTTCTTGATAATGAAGAATAGTTGTATTTTGAGTTTTTTTTATCAAAAGGAATAAACAGCGTTCGACGGGAAGCTTGCTGCAGATGGTTGATCAAGACAAGGATATCAAACTTATTTAGTTAAAATCCAAGCCTTCCATAGCAGGGACCATCCACATGAAGTCATGCATACAGTGGACTAGACATGAAGAATGCCGGACATTTGAACGTTTGACGGGGCAGCTTTCCAATCCGATGTTAGTAACAGGCCTAATGTACGACAGGGATGACGGTAACAATGACGTTCCATTCTCAAATAAAGTAAATTTGGTAAGATGTGTGCTCCTCCTCCATCAGTTAAAAGGTAAGTCTTCATTACCATTAGCTTTTGCACGCATAAACTAAACCTAAGCCGCATACCTCTCATAGACCAGAGTTTGTGACTGCTATATGAATGCCTAGTCAGTTAGAAGTAGATGCAACCGAATGGATAGATAAATGTGCTGCTAGGGTAAGAGTGTTGTCTGGGTAATTGGTAGCGAGATTTTTACTTTAAAAAACCATGCAGATTAATTCTAAGTAAAAACATGCCTGCGCAATCCGATATCTGAACCACGCCGCAAAAATCGAAACTGCGTTTCAGAACAAATATACTGATCTTCACTAATATTCTTGTACAAACTAAAACAAAAACATAGTCAAACGAGGTTCAATTTCAAAACCAATTTTCATTCCTAAATTTAAGCGAAAACAAGAAAAAAATTATAGCTATCAATATCCAAATCAGCTTTATTGAATTCACTCATTGGCATGCTTTCTCAATTCATGCTCAATTCATTCATTGGCATGCTTATTCATGGGAATGGATGAGCGAAAACATAACTTTTATAAGAGACTGCATAAGACTTTATAAGATAGGACATGCATTTTAGATATTATTCATCATATCATCATATCACAGCTAAATCCTTAAAAAATAAATAAAATTGTAAGTGTGATATTGAGGAAAATTATGGGATATCATACTTTCATTGAACATAGTGTGTTGATGTAGAGTTTCATTCTTGGAAATCTAAGCAAAATTATTTTAATCACATTTCACAACATTTTATATATACCTAGGTATGGGAAGATTAGTACGTGCCAAATAGGTACTAGAAAATCAAGATTGAATCAATAAAAAAGTCCCCATAATATGAGATAGGAATATCATCACATAAGAGATAGCTCACATTGCTTCGTGTAATGCCATTAAAAACGGTGATGATCAAAAATAAATTCGTTTATGAATCATACGTAAATGTGACAGCTTCATTCACAATAAGCTTGAAGCAATAGGTTGATCCGATGTTTCGATGGAGTAATTTCCGAATACAACTATCTTTGATTCAACCAATTGTTGACTGTTATTGGCTTTCCTCAATATTCCTATTTTCTCGATAAAATTTTCTGTGATTGTAAAGTTACATATTGGTTTTCGCTTATTACTAAGGGCATATATTAATATGAGTACATAATTTCAATTGGGATCGCATAAGGGGAAGGGAAAATTAATATATTTTATATTCTTCCTCGTTTCAGAGAGCGAACAATGACGCCTAAACCTAGGCTAATTACCCGAGCAGCACAAGTCAGACTAAAATGGTTGTTGCAACTTGATAGTGACCAAATCTAGTCGCATATCCGTTGCAGTAATCTATGTGGGACATGTGTGCTACTTGGGTAGCCAGGGCAAGTTTAATAGCTTCGCCCCATCCCAGGACAATTAACAAAGGAGTGACAAAAATTTCTTAGCATGGTCACACCCAACGTCTGTTTAAACGCATTATATCATTTGCTTATGATGATATTCCTAAACTATATTCCCTACCAACTATCCAACTCCTTGAAATCTATGAGGGAGTCGGTGAGTCGCTGGCGTCTCGTTAAGTAGATGTCATATCATCATTTCCTTCCCTTCCTTAGTAACAGAGAAGATGGGCGTGGCCGGCAATGGTAGCTTTCATGCTTTATCATTTTTGACCCCCAATTGGGTTGCTATTAAATCCCAAATAGTAATCCATAAGCAGTTGGGGTAAGAAAGTTAAAGAAAATCCATGACAGCTATCAGTATGCAATCTACGAAATACTCTGTTACAACGCAACGCAACGCAACGCATACTCCGTGGTGCACGTGTGCTTAACGGCGGAAATACAAGAGAAGCTTTCAAGGTTCTGGGAAGTGGAAGCTTGTCATTCAGCTAGTACATTTTCGGTCGAAGAGTCGACCTGCGAGGAAATCTTCGACGGAACAACGTTCAGAAACAAAGAAGGAAGATAGGTGGTGACACTGTCAAAGAAAGAAGGAATAATCCAGCAATTGGGCGAGTCAAGATCAACAGCAGTCTAGTGGCATTTTCCTGAACGATGCTCTGATGATGGGACCCGTTGTTCAGAACATGAAAAAAGACATTGAATCCAGCCAATCAGCAGCTGCAGAAAATCGTGTGGAGAGATAGTGCTGCGGAACCAATTCGAACATTCGCTCTCGCCACGGTTACGTACTTGCGGCATCAGCTCCATTCTTAGCCACAAAGTGTCTGCAGCGCCTGTCAGACGAAGGCCAAGGTGCGTACTCCAGAGATACCAAGTTCCTCAGGAAGGAGTTCTAAGTGGATTACATGCTGTCTGGTGTAGACAATATTGAAGAAGGGAAAGAGCTCATAGGACAGATGATAGAACTGCTGCAATCTGCAGTTCAGCGGACGATGGAAGCCAACTAGCCCCCACCTTGAGGGAAGTTAAGGATGCCATCCAACAGCTAAAGACAAATAAAGCAGCTGGTAAGGATGGTTCGGAGCTAAGCTGATCAAGATGGGCCCGGAAAAGCTAGCCACTTGCCTGCATAAACTGATAGTCAGAATCTGGGAAACTGAACTGCTACCGGAGGAGTGGAAGGAAAGGGTTATATGCCCCATCTACAAGAAAGGCGACAAGCTGGAGTGTGAGAACTTTCGAGCGATCAACATCCTTATTGTCGCTTTCAAAGTGATATCTCAGATCATCTTCCGTCGTCTTTCACCATTAGTGAATGAGTTCGTGGGAAGTTATCAAGCCGGCTTCGTTGACGGCCACTCGACAATGGACCAGCTCTTTACTGTACGGCAAATCCTTCAAAAATGCCGTGAATACCAGGTCCCAACACATCATCTGTTCATTGATTTCAAGGCGGCATACGACAGTATATAGACTGCGTAGAGCTATGGAAAATTATGGACGAGAACAGCGTCCCTGAGAAGCTTACCAGACTGATCAAAGCAACGGTGGATGGTGTGCAAAACTGTGTGAAGATTTCGGGCGAACACTCCGGTTCGTTCGAATCGCGCCGGGGACTAAGACAAGGTGATGGACTTTCGTGCCTGTTGTTCAACATTGCGCTAGAAGGTGTCATGCGGAGAGCCGGGTGTAACAGCCGGGGTACGATTTTCAACAGATCCAGTCAATTTATTTGTTTCGCGGATGACATGGACATTGTCGGCCGAACATTTGCAAAGATGGCAGAACTGTACTCCCGCCTGAAACGTGAAGCAACAAAAGTTGGACTGGTAGTGTATTGCATCGAAGACAAAGTACATGCTAGTGGGCGGAACCCAGCGCGACATGGTCCGCATGAGAAGCAGTGTTACGATAGACGGGGATACTTTCGAGGTACTCGAGGAATTAGTCTACCTTGGATCCTTGCTAATGGCTGATAACAATGTTAGTCGTGAAATACGAAGGCGCATCATCTGTGGAAGTCGGGCCTACTACGGGCTCCAGAAGAAACTGCGGTCAAAAAAGATTCGCCACCGTACCAAATGTTTTATGTACAAGACGCTGATACGACAAATAGTTCTCTACGGACATGAAACATGGACAATGCTCGAGGAGGACTTGCAAGCATTCGGAGTATTCGAGAGACGGGTGCTTAGGACCATCTTTGGCGGTGTGCAAGAAGACGGTGTGTGGCGCGAAGAATGAACCACGAGCTCGCCCAGCTCTACGGCGAACCCAGTATCCAGAAGCTAGATAAAGCCGGAAGGGTACGATGGGCAGGGCATGTTGGAAGAATGTTAGACAGCAACCCTGTTAAGATGGTGTTCGCTTCCGATCCGGCAGGTACGAGACTGCGTGGAGCGCAGCGAGCGAGGTTGGCAAAACGACTTGGCGAGCGTGGGGCGCATTCGAGGATGAAGAGATGCGGCTTCAAATCGTGTATTATGGCGTCAAATTGTTGATTCAGTGTTATCTGTTTAGATGTAAAGTAAATAAATGAATGTAATGAATTTCTGAGATCCACCATTCTTGTTGATTTTGGTCATGCGATTACATTCTGTTTAATTTTGTCTGAGGATCAACATTTTTGGAATAGTGATTTGTTTTTGCTGAAAATTTTAGGATTTATCAGGAACCTTCCAATGTTGTCTTCATGTCCGTGATTGCCGGATTAATTTAAAATCTGGTTAAAACTTATGAGAACCGAAATGAAAACTCTAACCCCCTTGAAAGAGCGTCATTTGTTGTAAAGCAAGATAACCATCGGCGAAAACCTTGAACTGATTCTTCTTTATGCTTCTATCATTTTTAAACTGAGTCACGTTTATGAATTTTGGTTTATTGCCACTCGAAACACACAGCTGCCTTATTTATCCATCTCAAACGTGCTGTGCTCTCATTGCTCGCAAAGCTAACGCAACAAAAGCACGCCAAATACTAATCCTCACGTACGGACATTCTGGGCATAAATTATCAATGAACAGCAAGGCGAGAGCACTCGCAGCCAATACAATACCAAACCGAAAGACCAAACCAGCAAAAGACAACGCACACAGCCCGCTGAAATTATGTTCAATGCCGTCATTCTTCCAACCGATAAAATAGCAATTTTCCGACGATTCAACGAACAGCGAAATAAGGAGAAAAGTGCTGAGATTGCTTTTTTCGCATGGTTCTTGAGGTTGGACGAGGGTGCTTACAATTAGAACTGAACCCGCAAAAGCGGCGTCTGCACCGGCCGTTCGTTCATCATCGTCTCGCCTCCGCTATTGTCAAGCCTAAAGCTTGCGATGATGGTTGCTAAAATTTGAAAGTTAAATTAATGTTTCGCATTTTGTTTCGGCGAAGCAGTTGTAAACGCAGCACCGACCGGCTCCACGAACGGAAGCATGTCACAAACAGAGCACTAAACATCCGCCACCCATCAACCATCACATCATGGGGCGGAAAAGGGGTAAGCAGAAATGGTGAAAATAGTCGCCCGTGGGAAAATCGATAAACGTGCGATTCATTGTTTGTGTGCTTCTGTACTTGCTTTGCATTACAATAAAGGCTTGCGATGGAAGAGATTTTCCCCGTAGCGAGAGTGAACCGAAGAATCTCGGAAACGGCATCCTAACTAGCCGGAGGCACGCAAAGTAGACGGCAGTAATTACTGGGGGGGATTTTCGAGGAATTTGGAAATCGTGAAGGCTTAGGGCATCGTTACAAATTAAGTAACGCTGAAGTCTGTAATCTACGGCCTTCTTCGTATTTTGTATTGCTCATATTTATTCGTAGCATCGTTCCGTATTAGCACCTGTGCTTTCGCGTAGGCTCCTAATTGCTTTCCAATGGTGTGTGAATTTATGCAAGACAGTGCTGTTTGTATTCTACATGTATAATCCATATGTATGTTTCAGTTTGTGACCAATAAGAGACGATCTTTTTAATTTGAATCTTGATTTCGTAAAACTTGGTCCTATATTCATAAAAAATCGATTCTTCAGGGAACGCAATTAATTACAAAACTTAATATTGTCAGCACTCTGACCTTTCACAGTAGCTGATTGAACGTTCTGATCTCTCCCAAAAAGCTAAGGGAAAACGAAGGGTTGATGTTGTTTTCTAATTAATCATTTCGATTCGGCGAATCTCTTTTCACCTGTTGTCGTTTCCTCGCCTAACTTTGCCAACGCCATTGTAAATAACAAATAACAGGGAGCTCATTGTTTTCGATGCTTTGAATTTACAAAGCAATTGAGTCCAGAGCAGGACGATGATTAACGAGCAGCCAGTTCCGCTTCGGTGCGTTGGCTGTATCCAGTTGTGGTAGGAGTGCGTCAAAAGTGACGGTAAACAATCGAGCCACGCATTCCAGGACGGAAATGTCCCACAGTAATTAATATGGGTTCTTTACTATGCTTAGTTTTATTTGTTAACGTTTTAGGAGAGCTTCTCGAGGTCAAAATACTAATACCCAGGGAAATCGAGAAAAATTCTTACCAGGAATTCCCTTAACACAGTTTGTTTATTTATAAGGCTCGGCTGTTCATTAAAAACTCTACGGGGCCAAGAATTAGTAGTTACAATATTATATAAAATATAAAATACAAATTATAACACGATAATTTTTGTCCTTTGAACCTTTTACTCCAGTCGTATTGTAATGAACTACCGACTGTTTCTGGTTTCCTTGTTTTGAATTTTCTTCTGGAATTTTGATAAAGTCCTCATCTGTCGCTTCCGAAGAAACCCACTCCTTCGCTCCCAGATACTACGCCAGCATATGTATACTATAAAAAGTGTCTTCTCCCACGCTTGAGCAAAATAGTCTCTCCGATGAGCAACTTCTTGAAGCAGGGAGCAGGGATCCCTAAGTCCGCCGTAGAAAATTTTTCCCTCGAAACTGTATACATCTATCGCTCCATATGTACACCTCGAGCTGTGTACAGATGTTCTCATCTTAATTCCGAGTGAAATTACACTCGCATATCGCGATAAACTCTTCTCCGGCGGCAGATCAAACACACGGGCGTTACGCATATTGGAAACTGCGATTTCCATTCGAACTTTGGCCGACGAAAACAATCATCCTCGACTCCGTGTTCTTATCGATTTCTCTTCGTCGATGTTTTATTTTTATTATTGTACTGAATTGTGCTAGTTTGTCGATGATTTAATGGTTTGGCGTGATAAAAGATGATTGTATCTTGCACCAGAATCATTAATCACGGTTGTAGCTTTTGAAACAATTTGAGTATTAACAAAATATAAAATCGATTAGGAGAAATCGATCAATACAGTTACGCCCTTATGAAACTAAGCGCGAGAAATTGAACTGCATGGTATTGACGAAATCTTCATCGCCCATATCCTTATTTGCTGCTTTCTCTACGACAGAAAAGTATCGACGGCGAAACAAAATACTGCGATCGACGGATAAACAAAGGGAAACAAAAGCGCGTGATTGCTTGCTAATAATGGCTACAAAATCACAAAGGATCAGGGATCCGAAGCCTCAAAGTTGTTTTGCAAGATGCTCCGAATTCGCCTTTCAAGAGGCTTGGAAACCTCCTTCTAAGTGTCTCGAAAGCCTACTTCCATGCAGCTCGAAAGTTCCAAGGGGCTCGGAAGCCTCCTTTCAAGCGGCTCAAAAGCCTTTTTTCAAGAGGTTCAGAAGCCTGGTTTCAAGAGGTTCAGAAGTCTTCTTACAAGAGGCGCAGAAGCCTCCTTACAAAAGGCTTAGAAGCCTCCTTACAAGAGGCTTAGAAGCTCGGAAGCCTCCTTGCAAGAGGCTCGGAAGCCTCCTTTCAAGAGGCTCGGAAGCCTCCTTTCAAGAGGCTCGGAAGCCTCCTTTCAAGAGGCTCGGAAGCCTCCTTTCAAGAGGCTCGGAAGCTCTTTTCAGGAGGCTTGGGAGCATCCTTTCAAGAGGCTTGGGAGCCTCCTTTCAAGAGGCTTGGGAGCCTCCTTTCAAGAGGCTTGGGAGCCTCCTTTCAAGAGGCTTGGGAGCCTCTTTTCAAGAGGCTTGGGAGCCTCCTTTCAAGAGGCTCGGAAGCCTCCTTTCAAGAGGCTCGGAAGCCTCCTTTCAAGAGGCTCGGAAGCCTCCTTTCAAGAGGAAGGCTCGGAAGCCTCCTTTCAAGAGGAAGGCTCGGAAGCCTCCTTTCAAGAGGCTCGGAAGCCTCCTTTCAAGAGGCTCGAAAGCCTCCTTTCAAGAGGCTCGGAAGCCTCCTTTCAAGAGGCTCGGAAGCCTCCTTTCAAGAGGCTCGGAAGCCTCCTTTCAAGAGGCTCGGAAGCCTCCTTTCAAGAGGCTCAGAAGCCTCCTTTCAAGAGGCTCGGAAGCCTCCTTTCAAGAGGCTCGGAAGCCTCCTTTCAAGAGGCTCGGAAGCCTCCTTTCAAGAGGCTCGGAAGCCTCCTTTCAAGAGGCTCGGAAGCCTCCTTTCAAGAGGAAGGCTCGGAAGCCTCCTTTCAAGAGGAAGGCTCGGAAGCCTCCTTTCAAGAGGAAGGCTCGGAAGCCTCCTTTCAAGAGGAAGGCTCGGAAGCCTCCTTTCAAGAGGAAGGCTCGGAAGCCTCCTTTCAAGAGGAAGGCTCGGAAGCCTCCTTTCAAGAGGAAGGCTCGGAAGCCTCCTTTCAAGAGGAAGGCTCGGAAGCCTCCTTTCAAGAGGAAGGCTCGGAAGCCTCCTTTCAAGAGGCTCGGAAGCCTCCTTTCAAGAGGCTCGGAAGCCTCCTTTCAAGAGGCTCGGAAGCCTCCTTTCAAGAGGCTCGGAAGCCTCCTTTCAAGAGGCTCGGAAGCCTCCTTTCAAGAGGCTCGGAAGCCTCCTTTCAAGAGGCTTGGGAGCCTCCTTTCAAGAGGCTTGGGAGCCTCCTTTCAAGAGGCTTGGGAGCCTCCTTTCAAGAGGCTTGGGAGCCTCCTTTCAAGAGGCTTGGGAGCCTCCTTTCAAGAGGCTTGGGAGCCTCCTTTCAAGAGGCTTGGGAGCCTCCTTTCAAGAGGCTTGGGAGCCTCCTTTCAAGAGGCTTGGGAGCCTCCTTTCAAGAGGCTTGGGAGCCTCCTTTCAAGAGGCTTGGGAGCCTCCTTTCAAGAGGCTTGGGAGCCTCCTTTCAAGAGGCTTGGGAGCCTCCTTTCAAGAGGCTTGGGAGCCTCCTTTCAAGAGGCTTGGGAGCCTCCTTTCAAGAGGCTTGGGAGCCTCCTTTCAAGAGGCTTGGGAGCCTCCTTTCAAGAGGCTTGGGAGCCTCCTTTCAAGAGGCTTGGGAGCCTCCTTTCAAGAGGCTTGGGAGCCTCCTTTCAAGAGGCTTGGGAGCCTCCTTTCAAGAGGCTTGGGAGCCTCCTTTCAAGAGGCTCGGGAGCCTCCTTTCAAGAGGCTCGGAAGCCTCCTTTCAAGAGGCTCGGAAGCCTCCTTTCAAGAGGCTCGGAAGCCTCCTTTCAAGAGGCTCGGAAGCCTCCTTTCAAGAGGCTCGGAAGCCTCCTTTCAAGAGGCTCGGAAGCCTCCTTTCAAGAGGCTCGGAAGCCTCCTTTCAAGAGGCTCGGAAGCCTCCTTTCAAGAGGCTCGGAAGCCTCCTTTCAGAGGCTCGGAAGCCTCCTTTCAAGAGGCTCGGAAGCCTCCTTTCAAGAGGCTCGGAAGCCTCCTTTCAAGAGGCTCGGAAGCCTCCTTTCAAGAGGCCCGGAAGCCTCCTTTCAAGAGGCTCGGAAGCCTCCTTTCAAGAGGCTAGGAAGCCCCCTTTCAAGAGGCTCGGAAGCCTCCTTTCAAGAGGCTCGGAAGCCTCCTTTCAAGAGGCTCGGAAGCCTCCTTTCAAGAGGCTCGGAAGCCTCCTTTCAAGAGGCTCGGTCTCCTCAAGAGGCCTCAAGCCTCCTTTCAAGAGGCTCGGAAGCCTCCTTTCAAGAGGCTCAAGCCTCCTTTCAAGAGGCTCGGAAGCCTCCTTTCAAGAGGCTCGGAAGCCTCCTTTCAAGAGGCTCGGAAGCCTCCTTTCAAGAGGAAGCCTCTTTTCAAGAGGCTCGGCAGCCTCCTTTCAAGAGGCTCGGCAGCCTCCTTTCAAGAGGCTCGGCAGCCTCCTTTCAAGAGGCCCGGCAGCCTCCTTTCAAGAGGCCTCAGCAGCCTCCTTTCAAGAGGCCTCGGCAGCCTCCTTTCAAGAGGCCTGGCAGTCTCCTTTCAAGAGGCTCGGCAGCCTCCTTTCAAGAGGCTCGGCAGCCTTCTTTCAAGAGGCCCGGAAGCCTCCTTTCAAGAGGCCCGGAAACCTCCTTTCAAGAGGCCCGGAAGTCTCCTTTCAAGAGGCCCAGAAGCCTCCTTTCAAGAGGCCCGTAAGCCTCATTTTAAGAGGCCTGTAAGCCTCATTTCAAGAGGCTTGGAAGCCTCATTTCTACAGGGTTGGAAGCCTCATTTCAACAGGCTTGGAAGCCTCCTTTCGAAAGGCACGGAAGCCTCCTTTCAAGAGGCTCGGAAGCCTCCTTTCAAGAGGCTCGGAAGCCTCCTTTCAAGAGGCACGGAAACCTCCTACTTTCAAGAGGCTCAGAAGCCTCCTTTCGGAAAGCTCGGAAGTCTCCTTTCAAGAGGCTCTGAGGCCTTAAAAATCTTCTAAGTAGGAAGCATGATGTATGCATTAAATTTTATTTGGAAAGTTGTATGAAATAATGAAATTTTAAGACAACTTTTTGGAGGGCCCTTTTGGATATCCCGTTAGTTTCCGGGTCCGTTTTTTCATATCGTCGAGGTCGCATCATCAAATCGCATCAAGTGAACATAATCCTAAAATTAAAAAATTAAAACGTCTTTATAAAGACTAAAAAACCACACTAAGCGGCTTTTTGACTGACGTCAATCTATTTATTTAAAAACGCAATTCTAGGGTTGAACATGACTACGTAGGTTTTATTTCTCATTCCCTTTTCTTTATTCTTTATTCATTCGTCCTTTTTACTTATCTATTCTTTTTTTGAATTTTCTTCTATCTTTTTCTTTCGTGTTCCTCCTGCCTGAAATTTTCTTATTGCATTCTTCTTCCCACTCCCCAGAACACATGTGTACCAAATTTTATAAAAGGGATTCAGAAGTTACAGATATTCTTCCCATACCGAACTGTTTTTCCAATGATTCTTCCGTAAAAAATAGAAGCTTCTTCAGAAAAAAGTTCCATGGAGAATCGAAATCATTGTACCTGAAAATTCGTAAAGAAATAGGAGAAATCTGTTATAAATTCTCGTGGAAACAGAGAACAATTTCCAATGGAAAATATGAGGCATTTGTCGTGAAGATCGTCGGGAAATTCCCCTTTCAAATTCAGAAGAACGCTTCGTAAAAACATGAAGCTCATCGAAGCTCAAAATAATTTCTTGTGAATACTTAGAAGAATTTCTCATTTTCATAGAAATTCAAAAGAATTCACGGACAAAATTCGAAACAAATCTTTCTGATATATTCCATTTGCATAATTGAGAAAAGAGTGAAAATCGAATGTGCGTATTGCGCGGCGCAAGAGCAATGCACGTGAATTAGTTGATTTTCCTAAATTATTTATTGTGACAATTTTCGTTCTGTGTTTATTAGGTAAATATTACCTGTTACGTTTCAACGCTGAAAACTGTGTACACTTGCCCCAGCAGAACTTTTTATATTTTTACAAAAATGTATGACTTTTGTTCAAAAAACAAATCGATACTATAGTATTTTTCATTATCCAAACAATCAGCACTGCTATTTTAGTGAACAAACACGGTGTATTATCCATAAATATTTACAGGCTGACTAAGCTAAGCTATCGTGTGAGGAAAAAGGGTAAAAAACGACTTGAAGCTAACGGATGGGTTGAAGGTGAAGGTTGGCTGAGTGAGTACACTTGTTTGCCTGTAGTGATCGGTTCTTTGCCTGTATTGTTTTGACTGAATTTTCAGTTCGCCATAACATTAATACGCATTCAACTCACCTTTAAAACAAATCGAATATTTTGTACATGTGATGTTATGCTCTGTCGGAAGCATCAACATTTTCTTGATACTTGCGCTTTCCAACGACAAGAATATCATTTTTCTTCTGTTCCTTCTAGAAGCTTTTTTCCGTTTCTGCAAATCGTGAAAAGACTTCCCTGCTCAGAGATATGACGTGGGAGCTATCCCTGAACAGCAAGCACCGGATATTGATTTTTGGCTTTTTGTCCATAAAGCTGTCATTGGTGAAAACACGTCACGATATAATTTTCTATATTGCAATTTGGCTTGTCATGCCAGTCATATCATTCTATTTTGTTTCCATATAAAGCCATGCGAAATTTCGATCGGATGCGTTTGTTTCCAAATCATGTATTTATTTCCTTATCTAGCTTTACTCGGTAACCAAAGTATTTTACAGACGAAGTAGAGTTATGTCAAGTTAGGAAAAAGTCAAAGCTCCAATTAAAAGATACAAAGAAAAATCACAAAAGGCCAATGAACCATATCATGTTCGATCCCTAAATTTCATTCTACCAAGCAATGTCAATCGCTTTATAGAGGTTGCCACCCTTTTCGGTTATCAACCCATATAAAGTTCGACGGGCAGAAGATTCATCGTTAGGGTGTCCCAAAAAAAATCAATGTTCGAAAAGTTATGGTGCTCAACCCTGAAATGAAAGATATACCTGTCTGGATAATTTTTCTAGAACAAACCGAATTTCTAAAAATCGTTTAGAGGTCGCGCCAGAACGATTTTTGAAAATGAAACCTTTTAGGTAAAAAATCAAATATTGAGTCCTTTCACAATTTTTTTCAGGGTCACCCATTCGTTTTATATTTTTTTATTTTTCTGTGGGTCTTTGCCCATATTCTCCATGTATTAGTTTTTTGTATTATGCGTTTTTACAGTCTGCAGAACTTTTTAAATATCGAAAAATACACATTTTTTTGACGAATTTTCGAAGTTACTTCATCCTAACACAAAAAATATTTTTTTCTCGTTCGGAAAAATTTACATACTACAAAGAGCTATTTATAACGAGTATTTTCATAAAAAAATATCCACGAAATGTTGTTCTGGGGCTGAGATATTGCAGTTTTAGTAAGTTCTTCAGACTGTAAAAACGCATAATACAAAAAACTAATACATGGAGAATATGGGCAAAGATCCACAGAAAAATAAAAAAATATAAAACGAATGGGTGACCCTGAAAAAAATTGTGAAAGGACCCAATATTTGATTTTTTACCTAAAAAAGGCTCATTTTTCAAAAATCGATCTGGCGCGACCTCTAAACGATTTTTTAGAAATTCGGTTTGTTCTACAAAAATTATCCAGACAGGTATATCTTTCATTTCAGGGTTGAGCACCATGACTTTTCGAACATTGATTTTTTTTGGGACACCCTATTCATCGTGTGCTTATAAAGTGCCCCTTTGAATGGCATTGGCAATCAATTTCCCGCCTGCAACCAGTTAGCGAAACCGCTCTTCCCAAGCTGTCTTAACCCCACACCATCTGCATGTTCGAAAACTAGAAGAGGAAATTATAATTTCCATTAACTTAATCGCTTCCTTGGCAGCTGCAAATTGCTCTATTGCTGTGGTTTGACTGTTGGCTGGGCCCGGGTTCCGATGCTCACAAGGATCGATTACAGCCCAACCACACAGAGCTGGATGCTCTCCGCGCGATGGGCTCCATTTGTTGCAGTTTGCCCGGCAGCTGTTGTACGTGCGGCCAACAATTCCAGCAACGACCGAAGGAAGGCAGGGAAGGGAATAGTAATTCATTCCGTCACCAGCCAGTAACCGACAAAAGGCGCTGCGAAATAGCTGCCAGCGTGCGGTTATCTCGCAAATTGATTGTGATCGGCGGTGTGATGATCGGTTCCGCTGGTGGAAGTGATTTAATTTTATCGTGACATCACTTAACAATAAATTTGCAATGAATAGAAACGAGGGATGATTAAATTGCTTAAAGGAAGCGTTACGTCTCGTCATCTTCTTCGGCGCGATGGAACAGGAAGTGAATTGAATGGGACTTTTGCTACCGACAGCTCCTTACCCCATTGTGCGACTCTATGGCATATCCTTATTGGATTTAGCACGTCGCAGACATACGCGCGCGCATCCTGGAAGAAGAATTCGATTTGCTCCCGATTGCAGTCACATGAATTCTGATCAAATGCAATTTCCCTCCTCCAGCTTTGCCCCTTCTACATAATGGCGTGGCATGGGCACATTGCTGAATGGATTTTACGTGCTGGAATTCCTGGAGTAATTCCGAGAGCACGGCGAGGAAGTCAAAAGCTATTTGTCATGACGCCAAAGTAGTACGATCCAGTGGAATGTCGAGAAGCTATATGTGAAGCAGGTTGCAGAATGGGAACATATATACGAGCCACTTGTGCAAACCAAAATCAAACAAGCTTTTTAAAATAATTTTTAAAATTAATTAACTTTGATTTGAGAAAATAGTTTTAAAGATGCATTTGAAAATCTACAGCTAAGATGGAATTTAAAATATTTATTTTTGAGAAACAGAATTGCTCAAAAAAAGCATAATTGGTTTCCGAAACATGTCATCAACGGTAGATTTCTTCATCGACTCGGTAGCTGAATATTTTCGCATTTTTCCCTTTTTTCAGCTCAGGTTCCTTGAATTTGGTATAAAGTACGTTTTGGACCATCTTCCTCTAAGCATGCATATACATAGTCCCAAGCCCTACTAAGGTCTTTTATAAATGAGAATTTAGAGTGGAAATCGTGCCATTTACACACGCTGACTTGATGATTTCTCACTCGCAAAGGACTTCTAACTAATAACAGAGGGTGCATGATAGTTACAAATAATGCAATACACCCAGGTTTTTTTTACACGGTTGGAATTCATTAATTTCCCGGTTAACCCAAACTTTCACAGCTTTTTAAATACCACCTGAATTTTCTTTGATTTTTTGTGAATTTTTTCGTGGGGTTAACTCATTATTTCATTGACGCTGAAGGTCTTAAACGACTAAAACCAAACCGTGTAAAAAAAAACCTGGGTGTATATTGGCGAAACACACAGGAGAACCTTACATTATAGAAACATCTTGGTTTGTTCATTGTTGTATCAAATAACGTGGACATTATTGTCTCAATGCTAGTGCTAGAAGTAGTTTAAAAACCCAACCATCACGCATTCATTTAAAAAAAAATATATTCATCATAGCTCAATGGGTGTTGATTTTGAACTATACAAATAAACGTACACAGAATAAGTGTATTTTTCCTATATAATGTTGCTCTAAATGAAGAAAATGGCTGAAAGACAACCACTAAAATCAATTCGGATAAAATCGTATCCCATCCAGAGAATTTTCCAACACCGTAAATAAATCAATAGTCAATGGAACAGCTTTTCCCATCCTTGACTGGCTCTTCCTATATTTGTAAACACCGGTAAAAGTGCTGTTACAACATCGGAGCACTGCATATTGCACTCAACCGAAAACCCTCCGGACGTGCCAGCATTCTCCAGTCACGGTAAAATGGTGGCGCTCTAGGAGCGTTGTGGTGCATCATCCTATTCAGCACTTCAAGCGGTGGTGTGGGGGTGGATGAAAATATAATGTGAACAAGAGTTGCTCCATCGTGTTGTAGATGTAAAGTGATGTGGATAGATACATGCGCCCCGGTTCTTTCGTGTACTTCTTGATCAAGTATCATTGACACATTTTACTGGTCGTTTGACACTTCGGTTCAGTGGATATCAGCTGAAAGTGCTAAATGAGTGTGTTATGTATGTGCCAGATTCAAGAACAGTGATACCAATAATCACGAAGACAGATAAGT
This sequence comes from Armigeres subalbatus, assembly GCF_024139115.2. NCBI lineage: Eukaryota > Metazoa > Arthropoda > Insecta > Diptera > Culicidae > Armigeres > Armigeres subalbatus. The sequence continues at coordinate 94,827,430 of NC_085140.1, read as the reverse complement.
TTAGTGTTCTCTGTGCTATTTGTTTCTTTTTCGGCGATGTGTTTGAATGCATGTACTTATTAGACTATCGAATATGTTACTAGTGTGCCATGTGCCTTTACTCTATTGCTGTCTTAGTTGTTTTAAGATTCTACTAAGTATTTTTACAAAATAACAAAAAAAACCCTGATTAATCCACCTAGCGGTGATGGTGCCTTTCTCGTGCATTATAAAAATAGTATTTTGGCCATTACTCTTGAGCCCATAGTCTGATCTGGCCAATTTCCAATAGGAAACAATGGAAGAGTATCCTGCATCGAATGCAACTTGTTGCGAGTAAATCGGTTAATGATAAGTGCCTGAAAAATGAGTGACATTTTTTTACTCATTTTTTCTATAAAAAAGTGGTATTTTGGCCATAACTTCCGAGCCCATAGTCCGATCTGACCAATTTTCAATAGGAAACAATGGGAGAATATTCTGCGTCGAATGCAACTTGTTGCGAGTAAATCGGTTAAGGATAAGTGCCTGAAAAATGAGTGCCATTTTTTTATTTATTTTTTCTATAAAAAAAGTGGTGTTTTGGCCATAACTTCCGAGCCCATAGTCCGATCTAACCAATTTTCAATAGGAAACAATGGTAGAGTACCCTGCGTCGAATGCAACTTGTTGCGAGTAAAACGGTTAAGGATAAGTGCCTGAAAAATGAGTGACATTTTTTTACTCATTTTTTCTTTAAAAAAAAGTGGTGTTTTGGCCATAACTTCCGAGCCCATAGTCCGATCTGACCAATTTTCAATAGGAAACAATGGTAGAGTATCCTGCGTCGAACGCAATTTGTTGCGAGCAAATCGGTTAAGAATAAGTACCTGAAAAATGAGTGACATTTTTTTTGGGTGGGTGCGCACAGACACACACACATACACACACACACACAGACATCACCTCAATTCATCGAACTGAGTCGATTGGTATATAACACTATGGGTCTCCGGGCCTCCTATAAAAAGTTCGTTTTTGGAGCGAACATATAGCCTTTACGTATACTTTGTATACGAGAAAGGCAAAAATTACGGCGGAATATTACATTTTGTGTACAGTCGCTTTTTTGCTGTCAAGTGAGTAGAGGGATATTTTGAAATCAATCCCATAAGCAAAATTGGGTTGCAAACTGGTGGGTTGACATCAAGAAAGGAGCGCCCAACAAAGCTCTGGTCCTGGTCCCCACAAGTTTCTATCTCACGCTTCCACGGCTCGTCTGATGACAATTGACCGCCAGCAAAGGGTTGTGTACTTAGCTGGTAGTGCAGCCTGGGCACTGTTGTTTTTTTGACATCAGCTAGAGTGAGAAGTTACGTCTCGAGCTTCAGTATATCAGGAGGTGCGGCTCAAACAGCGTTTGCCTGGTACCCAGCGGCTGATTAACGGGGGTATACCCCGTTAGGCATAAGTACGTTAGGCATAAGGACGTTAGGCATAAGGACGTTAGGCATAAAATCACACAAAGAACAGTCTATGACATAAAGAAGGTAGAATTATGCCTAACGTCCATTATGCCTAACGTACTTATGCCTAACGTCGCGGACCCTATTAACGGAATGCTGTATCGCGTCAGCTATACCTATACACCCAAAAAAATCTGCACGTTGTTTCCACCTGAAAAAGTACGTAGATTTTTTCCACCTGGAATTCACGTAACTTTTACCGGATTTTTCGATAGAATTTTCATTCTACGTGAAAATCAGGTAAGTTCTACCTGAGTTTTGGATAGAATTCACCGGACACGTAAGTTTCATCTGAATTTTTCTGAAGCACTTGCAGCTACGTGTGCACGTAAAATGTACCTGAAAATTCCGGTGGAAACAACGTTTAGATTATTTGGAGTGTAAGGTGGCAGCCCCACCAACGCGATGTAGGTAACGCGACCCCGGTAAGGTAGAACTGCAGAAGGTTCGAGGGAACGTGGCCGCTATTCAAGAAGCCCGATGGCCTAGATCCGGAGAACGGTAATTCCGAGTCGTGGACCTCACGACTAACACTGCATTCAAGTATAACATCTATTACAACGGCGGCGGAAAAGCAGAGCAGAGGTTTCGTAGTGATGGGCAAGCAGATGAAGCGAGTGATGCGGTGGAAACCCATTAGCGAACGAATCTGTGTATTGAGGATACGGGGCAAATTCTTCAATTACAGCCTAATCAACGTTTACGCACCGACAAACAATAAATCCGACGACGTGAAGGACAAGTTTTATGAATGCCTTGATAAAACCTATGGCCCAAAGCATGGCGTGAAAACTGTTATCGGAGACGCTAACGCTCAGGTCAGTAGAGAGGACTTTTTCCGTCCCATAATCGGTAGGGAGAGTCTTCATTGCGCTTCCAACGACAACGGCTTACGGCTAGTGAATTTCGCTGTTGCCAGAGGGATGGTCATCAGTAGCACCTACTTTGCACGAAAGAACATCGGAAAGCACACCTGGAGACACCCAAATGGTGAAACTTGCAACCAGATAGACCATGTTCTGGTAGATGAGCGCCATTTCTCGGATGTTATCGATTTGCGGACATTCAGAGGTCCGAACATTGACTCTGATCACTACCTCGTTGTCAGTAAAATTCGATCACGGTTGTCAACTGTATCGAAGGAAAGATCACAGCGAACGATGCGTTACAATATCCAGCGATTGTCGATGGAACGAGTATCGGCTGAGTACCACCAGAAGCTCAACGAACGGATAAGTGCAATCAACGTTAGCGACAACATCAACGATCTATGGGAGTTGATCCGTGGAGCGGTGAGCACTACAGCAGGAGAAGTGGTAGGCACTGCACAGAGGCGATCCAGGACGGGTTGTTTCGATGTGAAGTTTCAGAGAGTGACAGACAAGCGTTGCCAGAGGCCGGATGTTGGTGTCGGGTACCCGATCGAATAGAGATCGGTACAAGGAAGCAAGAGCAGCCGAAAAACGAACCCACCGCAGGAAGAAGAAAGAGTACGAAAAACAAGTGATTAGCGAGGTGCAGGAAAAAATGGAGCAGAATGATATGCGGAGGTTTTATGAGTCTGCCAATGGCGTGCGGAGAAAGACAGCGCCATCTCCCGTCATGTGCAACGACCAAGAAGGGAATTTGCTGACATATAAAACCGAAGTGGCTGCCAGATGGAAGCAACACTTCTAGACTTTGTTGAATAGTGGAAGTGACGGTGTATGGTGAACAGAATAAATATTAGCGACGATGGACAAGCTGTGGAGTCGCCTACACTAGATGAGGTTAAAAAAGCTATGCGGGAAGGACCAGCTCCCGGCTGAACTTCTCAAACATGACATTGAGCAGCTTTATGAAGTTCTGCACTATATTATGTCGAAAATATGGGAAAACGAGGAAATATCTGCTAGCTGGTAGGACGGCCTCATTTGCCCTGAAAGGGCACAGACTGGAGTGCGTCTATTACCGAGGAATAACCCTCCCTTATTCGGCGTACACAATTATGTCCCGTATTCTTTTCAACAGATTGAGGCCGCTTCGTCGGCGAATACCAAACAGGTTTTCGTGAGGGCCGATCAACGACGGATCAAATGTTTACCCTGAGACAAATCCTTGATAAATTCCGGGAGTACAACTTGCAGACACATCATCTGTTTATTGATTTCAAGGCGGCGTACGATTCAGTGAAACGGAATGAATTATGGCAAATTATGCTTGAACATGGTTTTCCGGCGAAACTGATACGGCTGATTCTTATAACGTTGGACGGATCGAAATCAAGTGTAAGGGTTGCGGATGAAATATCGACGTCATTTGTTACCCTAGATGGATTAAAGGAGGGTGATGCACTCTCGAACCTACTGTTCAATATAGCGCTCGAGGGAGCAATTAGGAGAGCTGGCGTGCAAACAAGCGGTACCATAGTACAAGATAGCATATGCTCCTGGGATTTGCAGACGATATCGATATTATCGGAATTGATCGCCGTGCCGTGGAAGAGGCTTTTATGCCTTCTAAAAGGGAGACAGCGAGGATTGGACCCACGATCAATACCAGCAAAACAAAGTACATGGTCGCTGTCAATCAACGTGTGTTCATTAGTGGTGGTGGTAGCGGAATGGTGCTGGATGGTGAAAAATTGGAAGTGGTAGAAGAATTTGCGGGGCCCTCCTTAGCCGTGCGGTAAGACGCGCGGCTACAAAGCAAGACCATGCTGAGGGTGGCTGGATTCGACTCCCGGTGCCGGTCTAGGCAATTTTCGGATTGGAAATTGTCTCGACCTCCCTGGGCGTAAAAGTATCATCGTGCTAGCCTCATGATATACGAATGCAAAAATGGTAACTTGGCTTAGAAACCTCGCAGTTAATAACTGTGGAAGTGCTTAATGAACTGCGAGGCGGCTCTGTCCCAGTGTGGGGATGTAATGCCAATAAGAAGAAGAAGAAGAAGAAGAAGAAGAAGAAGAGTTTGTGTATCTTGGAACATTAGTGTCGTGTGATAATGATGTTACCCACGAAGTGAAAAGGCGTATTGCAGCAGCAAATAGGGCTTATTACGGACTTCGTAACCAGCTTAAGTAACGTAGTCTGCAAACGAAGACAAAATTCGCGCTGTATACTACTCTGATTCTTCCGGTGGCTTTATACTGCCCATGATCGCATATTTGTATTATTTGCATTTTGGTTGATTTAGTAAATCGTTTGTCAATCCTCCCCACAATCTTAATAATTTCCAGCTTTCCACAGATAAGCAAGATAGTAAAGCCTATTTTACTGTTGTGGGATTAGATGCAATCTACAAAATTAACAAAAATGCGATCATGGGCAGTATACGGCCTTGAAACATTGACGTTAAAGAAGGCTGATCGGAGAGCTTTCAGAGTGTTTGAGCGTAAGGTGCTGCGGACAATACTCTGTGGTAAACAGGAGAACGGTATTTGGCAGCGTCGCATGAATCACGAGTTGTACCAGGTGTATAAAGGGCTGGATATTATCAAGCTTATTCAACACGGCAGACTACGGTGGGCTGGTCACGTTGTTCGTATGCCGGAAGAACGTCAAGCGAAGAAAATGATATTTAGTAGATAATCCGGAACAGGCCGCATGCCTCATGGATGGCCGCGTGCACGATGGCTTTTTGCAGTTGAAGAGGACATGAGGGCGCTCAATGTTCAGGGCGACTGGAAGCGATTGGCCCAGGATTGAGTCCAGTGGAGAAGGATACTTTATTCGGCGTAGGTTCATCGAAAAGCTGTAGCCCATCAAGTATCAAGTAAGCATTCTGGCTACATGCCCGGCCCTTCGCAGTCGTCCAATTTTCGCAGTGTGAACGATGGATGGTTCTCCCAACAGCTGATGCAACTCGTGGTTCATTCGCCTCCTCCACGAACCGTCCGCCATCTGCACCCCTCCATAGATGGTACGCAGCACTTTCCTTTCGAAAACTTCCAGTGCGCGTTGGTCCTCCACGAGCATGAACCAGGTCTTGGGTCCATAAGGACCTACCGGTCTAATTGGTAAAGCGGCGAACTCTATTCGATTGGAGCGTCTTGCAGAGTCCAAAGTACGTACGATTTCCTGCCATGATGAGTCTCCGAATTTCTTTGCTAGTATCGTTATCGGAGGTACAAGTGAGCCCAAGTACACGAATTCTTCAACCAGGAATTTCGTCATCACCAATACAAACTAGTGGTGGGTGGCTTACGCTGTACTCCCTTGATTTTTTTTTATCGTGTACTTCGTCTTCGACGTGTTGATGACTAGTCCAATGAGTAGTCCAATAACGTTTAGCTTCCCTTTTTAGTCGTTGGTGAAGCCAAATAGCTGAACGGATTTCGCGAACATCGTACCACTTTTGTCAATCCATACAATTCGTATTACTTCCTCCAAAGCGATATTGAATAGCAGATACGAAAGACCAACGGCTCCACCCCAGTACCCCGAATCCCAGCACCCCGAATGCCACCACCCCGAAGACCACCACCCCGAATGGGACAGTGCCCCGAAAGCCATTACCCCGAATGGGACACTACCCCGAAACTACCCCGAAAACATTTAGAATCTATAGTATTCTATTATTATGTTAAACACCAACAGATATCGATGAATCGCAACAGTTTTTAACCAACCAGTTTAACCAACGGTTTTGATTTTTCTTCTAATTACTTTAACTGTCATTCTTATCATTATGACCTGGAAAAGTACTATTCTACGAAATGGAGTAAGAGATCCTTTTTTCCAACAGAACGCGTTTTACCGGTATAAGGCGAACCGAGGCGATGTTGCCTTGTTATAATGAAAGAGTTTGCCCGGTATAAGGCATACAGAGTAAATGTGATATTTTTTAATAAACGCGTTTGCCCGGTATAAGGCAGAAAGGGGAGATGATGCCTTCTTTAAATGGACGCGTTTGCCCGGTATTAGGCAGACAGAGAAGATGATGCCTTCTTTAAATGGACCCGTTTGCCCGGTATAAGGCAGACAGAGGAAATGTTGCCTTCTTTAAATGGACGGGTTTGCCCGGTATGAGGCATACAGAGGAGATTATTCCTCGTTTAAATGAACGCGTTTGCCCGGTATAAGGCAGACAGAGGAGATGATGCCTTCTTTAAATGGACGCGTTTACCCGGTATAAGTTAGACAGAGGAGATGATGCCTTCTTTAAATGGATGGGTTTGCCCGGTATAAAGCAAACAGAGGAGATGATGATTAGTTAAGAATATTTTATTGAATTTTCTTGTGAAAATTCTTATTTCTCTTTGAAAATTAAATTTAAACTTCAAAAAACTTCCGTGGAAATTTTTAAGAGAGAATTCTCTGTTTTCAAGAATTGGAATAACCTGAGGATAAATACGAGCGAACGGAAAATAGTGAAAATAGTTAAAACTACGACGTACGACGCCGACGATGATTTTTGGACTGGTACACTCTAGAAAACATAGCCATTAAATTAATCATTATACATTTAAAAAACTTTCATGACAAATTGTTTTGTTTTGCAATGTTCTTGTAATGGCAATCTTTGAAGAAGCTGACCAAAAACTATAGACTGTCTGCTTGCATAAAAATGGCCAAATTTTTTTTTTACTTCGCTATATCTCAAAATGGCGTTCACGCAAGATTTTCCTGATCCCCAACTAAATATATCAGCGGGGAAATGCGGCGAAAAAAGTGACTGACTTTTAAAGTTAAAAATTCTCTTATTTTGATTAAAAAAAAGATCTCCGGTTGTTGTTATAACGATCTGAAAGCTCTTTAGATTAGCTTTACAATGCTACCTTGGTGTTGTCTTAAAAAAAAACTTTAAAAAAATGATTTGCAGTGAAGCAAGTTTTTGAAGGAAAGAAAGCGTTTTTCTAACTTTTCTCAACTTTGATAACTATTATCGCAATAACTATAACTCATAGGGATCTGAAATTACGGGGTTTTCTTATCTTATGTAACGACATGAGACACCGCTGTTTGTAGTTATTGAGATCAATCACGATTTTTCATATTCTACATATTCATGAAACTTATTTTTATATTTTAGCTAGCAGACCCGACAAAAAGCGGGCTTGGTAGTCATATGGCTACTGCTTCTGCCTCATACGCAGGAGATCGTGGGTTCAATCCCAGGTCCGTTCCATTCTCCTACTTTGTATCTTTCTCTTTATTTCTCATGTTCTAGCAATCGCTAGAACTGGAAATGGACTTCCATACCGTTTCCATTACTATTCCTATACCTTCAACTTCAGTATTCTAACAGTAATCTGCTAGAATTGGAAATGAACTATAGAGCTCGTTTCCTACATCCAATTAGAAATTCCATAAATTGCCTTCTCCTATCTATCACATTGGCAGCTCGTTAACCAAGACGGACCTCTGCCTCTCGAACCTAATCCAAAAATTCCAACAAATTCCGCATGAACTCGTGGCAAGTGCAGAGGTATATTCGGCTTGCAGTGGGCGAGTGATTGCATCATCATTTCCTCCCCCTTCCCTACATTGACTTGCATTCTGACGTAGCAGGCGCCAGTATGACCTAACAAATGAGATCACCAGTACTTGTACATTGAAGATGTGTGCTAGTCCCAAGCAAAACATCTGTTGGTTCCCTGTGCAAGAACAGCTGATCTGGTCATAATGGAGTAGCAACTACGAGCAGTCAATCAAGCTCAAGCTCAAGCTTTAGCTAGCAGACCCGACAAACTTTGTTTCGCCTGAAATTGATTTATTCTCCTATTAGTTCTCGAGTTATGCAGAAATGTATGCTGTATGGGAACCCCAAAAGGGGGACGGGTTTTGAACCACCACAAATACATATTTTCCCTTCCAAAACCTCCACATGTCAGATTTGGTTCCATTTGCTTGATTAATTCTCGAGTTTTGAAAGAATTGGTGTTTCTTTTGTATGGGAGCCTTCCTTTTCAAAGGAGGGAGGGTTCTCGAACTATCTTAAGAACCTTTCCCAGCCCCAGAAATCTCTGCATACAAATTTGCACGTCGATCGGTTCAGTAGTTTCTGAGTCTGTAAGGCTCAGACAGACAGACATTCGTTTTTATGTATATAATATGTAAAGATTATTTCACGCTGAAAAGGTCATAACCAATCAAATTGCATACACATACATTTTGGCTTAAAATTAAAATTATGTTAAGCTAGAAAACAAAAAATTAAATAAATCTGATCGCTACAAATCGATATACTGATCCTGATTTATTTGTATTTATTTGATGTAGCCCAGAGATATCATATTATTATTTATTCAGACTAAGGCCGAAGTGGCCTGTGCGGTATATAAGAGTCTTCTCCATTCGGCTCGGTCCATGGCTACACGTCGCCAACCACGCAGTCTACGGAGGGTCCGCAAGTCATCTTCCACCTGATCGATCCACCTTGCCCGCTGCGCACCTCGCCTTCTTGTGCCCGTCGGATCGTTGTCGAGAACCATTTTCACCGGGTTACTGTCCGACATTCTGGCTACGTGCCCGGCCCATCGCAGTCGTCCGATTTTCGCGGTGTGAACGATGGATGGTTCTCCCAACAGCTGATGCAATTCGTGGTTCATTCGCCTCCTCCACGTACCGTCCGCCATCTGCACCCCACCATAGATGGTACGCAGCACTTTCCTTTCGAAAACTCCAAGTGCGCGTTGGTCCTCCACGAGCATCGTCCAGGTCTCGTGTCCGTAGAGGACTACCGGTCTAATTAGCGTTTTGTAGATTGTCAGTTTGGTACGGCGGCGAACTCTATTCGATCGGAGCGTCTTGCGGAGTCCAAAGTACGTACGATTTCCAGCCACTATGCGTCTCCGAATTTCTCTGCTGGTGTCATTTTCGGCAGTCACCAGTGAGCCCAAGTACACAAATTCTTCTACCACCTCGATTTCGTCACCACCGATGCAAACTCGCGGTGGGTGGCTCACATTGTCTTCTCTTGAACCTCTTCCTATCATGTACTTCGTCTTCGACGTGTTGATGACTAGTCCGATCCGCTTAGCTTCCTCTTCAGTCTGATGTAGGCTTCCTCCATCTTCTCAAAGTTACGTGCCATAATATCTATGTCGTCGGCGAAACCAAATAGCTGGACGGACTTATTGAAAATTGTACCACTCGTGTTAATCCCTGCTCTTCGTATTACACCTTCCAAAGCGATGTTGAATAGCAAACACGAAAGACCATCACCTTGCCGTAACCCTCTGCGGGTTTCGAAGGGACTCGAGAATGCCCTGAAACTCGAACTACGCACATCACCCGATCCATCGTCGCTTTGATCAACCGTGTCAGTTTATCCGGAAAACCGTGTTCGTGCATTAGCTGCCATAGCTGGTCCCGATCGATTGTATCATATGCGGCTTTGAAATCGATGAATAGATGATGTGTGGGCACGTTGTATTCGCGGCATTTCTGCAGTACTTGGCGAATGGCAAACACCTGGTCCGTGGTGGAGCGTTCGCCCATAAAACCCGCCTGGTACTGCCCACGAACTCCCTTGCAGTTGGTGCTAGTCGACGGCATAAAATTTGGGAGAGTACCTTGTAGGCGGCGTTCAGCAATGTGATTGCGCGGTAGTTGCTACAATCCAGCTTATCGCCCTTTTGTAGATGGGACACGACACCTTCCATCCACTCCTGCGGCAAAACTTCCTCCTCCCAAATCTTGGTAATGACCCAGTGCAGCGCTCTAGCCAGTGCCTCACCACCGTGTTTAAATAGCTCTCCTGGTAGTTGGTCAACCCCAGGGGCTTTGTTGTTCTTGAGCCGGCCAATCTCCTCCTGGATTTCCTGGAGATCCGGAGCCGGTAGAATTATGTCCTGCGCGCGTTCTCCCAGGTCCATCACCATACCGCCATCTTCGTCTGCCACATCGCCATTCAGGTGTTCTTCGTAGTGCTGCCGCCACCTTTGGATCACCTCACGCTCGTTCGTAAGAAGGTTCCCGTTTATGTCCTTACACATATCGGGCTGTGGCACGTGGCCCTTACGTGAACGGTTTAACTTCTCATAGAACTTTCGTGTGTTATTAGCGCGGTACAGTTGCTCCGTTTCTTCACGGTCTCGATCTTCCTGCTGGCGCTTTTTCCTCCGGAAAATCGAGTTTTGTCTGTTCCGCGCCTGTTTATATCGTGCCTCGTTCGCCCTCGTGCGGTGCTGCAGCAATCTCGCCCATGCTGCATTCTTCTCTTCCACTAACTGCTCACATTCGCCGTCATACCAGTCGTTTCTCTGATCCGGGGGCACCGTGCCAAGTGCAGCGGTTGCGGTGCTACCAATGGCGGATCGAATATCTCTCCAGCCATCTTCAAGAGATGCTGCGCCTAGCTGCTCTTCCGTTGGAAGTGCCATTTCCAGCTGCTGCGCGTATTCTTGGGCTAGTCTACCGTCTTGTAGCCGCCCAATGTTAAGCCGCGGCGTCCGACTTCGACGCGTGTTGTACACCGTCGAGAGTTTTGAGCGCAGGCATACTGCAACGAGGTAGTGGTCGGATTCGATATTCGCACTGCGGTAAGTGCGGACGTTCGTGATGTCGGAGAAGAATTTACCGTCGATTAGAACGTGGTCGATTTGGTTTTCCGTTTCTTGGTTAGGTGATCTCCATGTGGCCTTGTGGATATTGTTGCGGGGAAAGAAGGTGCTTCGGACTACCATTCCGCGGGAGGCTGCGAAGTTTATGCATCGTTGGCCGTTGTCATTCGATACGGTGTGCAGACTATCCGGTCCGATGACCGGTCTATACATTTCCTCCCTTCCTACCTGTGCGTTCATGTCGCCGATGGCGATTTTAACGTCCCGCAGTGGGCATCCATCGTATGTCTGCTCCAGCTGTGCGTAGAACGCTTCTTTCTCGTCGTCGGGTCTCCCTTCGTGTGGGCAGTGCACGTTGATGATGCTATAGTTGAAGAAACGGCCTTTAATCCTCAGCTTGCACATCCTTGCGTTGATTGGCTGCCACCCAATCACGCGTTGGCGCATCTTACCCAGCACTATGAAGCCGGTTCCCAGCTCGTTGGTGGTGCCACAGCTTTGGTAGAAGGTAGCCGCTCGATGCCCGCTTTTCCACACTTTCTGTCCTGTCCAGCAAATCTCCTGCAGCGCCACGACGTCGAAGTTGCGGGGATGTAATTCATCGTAGATCATCCTGTCGCAACCTGCGAAACCTAGCGACTTGCAATTCCATGTTCCAAGCTTCCAATCGTGATCCTGTATTCGTCGCCTAGGTCTTTGCCGATTATATCGAGTCGCATTATCTCTTATATTGTTCGTAATGATTGGTTTTCTAGGCGGCTTATTGGGCCTGCGCAAACCTCCTGTCTCGTCGGAGGGCCGTCGTGTCAGGGCTGTTTAGCGTCCCACCTAACACCAGGACTCAGAGATATCAATAATCAACATTACACCCAATATTTTTTTCACACGGTTGGTATTCTTTTTAAATAATTTTTTTAAATTAAAATTTCCCGGTTAACCTGATTTTTCACAGCTTTTCAAATACCACTTGAATTTTCTTTGATTTTTGTGAATGTTTTCATGGGGTTAACTCATAGTTTCATCAACGCTAACGGTCATAATCAACTAAAACCCACCCGTGTAAAAAAAGAATCGGGTGTATTTCATGAGTAATTTTGGGCGAAAAGACAGGAAATATTTTATCACACTGACTATCATATCTACATTGTTAATATCTACTATATATAAATAGTATTTATTTAACAGCAAATATGAAACACTTTCAAAAAGTGCACTTTGTTGCTTGTTAGATCCTGAAATCCCTTGAATGTTCAACTTTTTTCAAGAAAATATGCATGGAGCTCTTTTGTGGATACACAATGGAAAGAAAAATAATATTTTAGTACAGAATCATAAAAATAAACTGACTAACTAATACATAAATGGAGAAAAAAGCAAGTTTTTTTTTAAACTCTGGAACGCAATGTCCGATCGGTCTAGTTTTCAATAGGGTCTAACTAGGCCACAATCTGCGTCGAATGCTTGTTGCGAGAAAATCGGATAATGCTAAGTACAAAAAAGTTTGTCTCACTCAGAATAAGCTGAGAGAGATGTACAAGATGTTCCAGTCCCAGCAGCTGAAAACCGGACTGCACAATTTTTGTGTCAAATCAGTGATCGAATGGCACATGATTCCACCTTCTGCCCCACACTTCGGCGGATTGTGGGAAGCCGGAGTACGTTCGGCCAAATACCACTTGAAGCGCATTACTGGAACTGCCAATATGACTTTCGAAGAGTACACTACTGTGCTCACTCGTATTGAAGCCCTCCTAAATTCACGACCCATCACTGCGTTATCAGAAGACCCTTGTGACGTCAGCCCTCTTACTCCTGGTCATTGTTGGTGGGACGCCCGCTGATCGATATCGCAGAGCCTGATCTAACCGACCGTAAGCAGACCACTTTTTCTCGTTGGCAGCGTCATTCTCAGATGGTACAACATTTCTGGGCTCGTTGGTCGAACGATTACATCACGACATTGCAGCACCGGAACAAATGGACCAAATCGTTACCTGTGATCCCTGAACAACTAGTTATAATCCGAGAAGACAATCAGCCACCCATGGCCTGGAAGATCGGATGTGCGATCAGGAGGCAAGCTCGTTCGAAGGCCCATTACGAAGCTGTGCTTGATACCAATCGATGAAAACAACGTGCAGCCGGAAAAAGGCCTCCATGAAGGCGATAACGACGACGAAGGATGAGATTGAAATGTGCCAATTTCAATGGGGGCAGTATGTTGAGTGCTAGATGTCGTCCAATATATACATGTAGTCACTATTATAAAAATCGATGTTTTTTGTGTAGAGTTTCTCCAAAGAAAATTTCTATATTTGCTCTGAGTGTGTTATATGTATGTGCTGACCCGAACTGATCGAGATGAGTAAAAATAAATAGCCAGTTGGCTTTTGACCACCGCACGATACGGTCCTTTCATTCACAGCAGTCGGATCTTTTCCTTTCCGTTAGTAACAGTGTCCGAGTTCCCCAGTTTTCCGTGGCCACAGTCTACGTCGCGTGTGGAGTTAAGCGAAGAGTGAACTGAACAGTGTCTGTTAGTTCACGAAATCATGAACGCTTTATTTGCGTGTAAGATGCAAAATTTACAAAACCATCTACATTTGACGATTGTCTCCTATTTAAAACAACAAGGTTTTCATGCCTTTCTAATGCATTTAAAAATATTTTAAAAATGGGCCTAGGGCAAAACACCCGAATGGGGGTGTAAAATGACTCAAATGCATGTAAAATAATGGTGAACGCATGGTTGTTTGTTTCCTCGTAGTGGATTGAACGACAATCTTACGGGTGAGGTGAAAGATTCGCTAATCGTTAAATTTCAGTGAAAATGAAAGGATTTTGCTTATTTTTTCCTTTGCAGTTTCCATAATGAATAACTACTATTGAATAGTGATGATAATATCCGTTCATAAATGATTATATGAGTGATTTTATGAGTGAGCCATTTTGCACCAGGGGAGCATTATGCACTGTTCTCCCCTACCTACTAACTATTTTGCTCTTTTGAATAAGCCCTTGATCTGCTCTGCGAGTGGTTCGTGAAGAATAATCAGGATTTTCGGCCTTCAGTCACATGACAACGTTGAAAATTTTAAATCATTACCAATCTTTAATCGGGGCTTGAAGAAAGTTATCAGTTTTTCTATTTTTGAAATCGGTTTTCCCCAATGTGCAATGGATGGGGCATGTGATTTACTTTCCAATCTCAATGTGCACATCCGACCACGTCTGAGAACACCTCTGCAAATGCCAAGTGTTCATGCGCAATTTTAATGAAATCTGGGCATTGGGTTTTATAGCAAAAGGTAGTCTTGGTTTACGGTTGCCAATGTGACAGGAATGGAAGGATTCATTGAATTATATCATACATTCTACCAGCAAAATATTTTTCAAGCAGAAACTTAAATTTAAATATCAACTAAGATTCCCTTGACATTATTGACTAACTTGTCGATGAAAAATCCATTCCCCCAAACTATTCGTTGATAATACACACTAGTTGATTCGTAAACAATCTTCAAATCACGATCACGCTCCATCGTGATTTTATTTCATTACAAGTCAACATTTCGACCCTGCCTCTAATCTAATTTGTATTATTTCCAAAATGTGAATACTTATTCTGCAAGATGTATTACCAACACCTGAACCATTGATGTTTTGAAGCAATTTCACAGTTAGATAATTTGTACCGTCCAAATCAAGTTCACGCCATCAAAGCCATTTTCCGCATCGGAGGTATCGGCATATAGCGCCATGAGTCTGAATAGACCGACCGCGAAAAAGGCAATTCAATCCAGTAGAGGGCAAATAAACGAGCGAACGGAACGAACTGAATTAATTTAGCATTATTATCCTTTTAATTGCGCTTTTTTGCTGAGATGCAATTAACTTTCGGCATTGCTTGCTGTCGGTGGCTAACGGACACCAACTGGCAAGCGAACAACGACCGGTGATGACCAATCAACGAACAGCGAAAAAATAACCACCTCAAAGCGTCCTACTGCTGCTGGTGGCCCAGTCCTGTGTACCTAGTTACGATCGTCGAAGTTCATCGGAATGAGTGAGGTGTGGGTTCACTTGGATTCGAGCTTCGTGTTCCGAGTCCTTATCGGCTTTGGGAAAGGATTCCGGTACATGCTGGCCGCTCGGCTAGCAACAGTCCCACCGATATAGTCGTGCAGTGCCATATGGCGTGTGGCAGACGGAGGCAGTGCCACATTCATTGTTGTGTTATTGAACGACCAAACGGCAAATTTCGACTCTTATCGCATGTCGTTTGTAGTATGTTTTCCTGGATTGGTCGGTCGTCTACTGTTTTTTTTCCTTTCTTGCTGCTGTTTCCCATCCTAGCCCCGGAGAAAAAGGCATCGAGGATATTACCAAAGGGTACTCTGTGATATGCAAATGAAAGTCAACATTCACCGGGGTGGCACTGTGGGTTCAGCGTTAATATCTAATGGCAAAATTTCTAGTAATTATGAAGGAATCTTTCGTTGCTCTACGGTACTGGGTTTAATACATGACTCGAATCTGAGCATTCAGTTGCTTTTTTTTTGCTCACCAAATGTTGAACAACTAAAATTCTTGTCTATTGTTGAACGCCTATTTGAAATGCACGTGCGTTAAACAATTGGCGAACTACCCTATTTGTTTTATTCTGTTTTATGGACTTAACATGACCCAAAGTGACGGCCGTAGTGTGGCCCATTTGTGTGATCCACTGTTTTCGTTTGACGTTGCGCGACATCGGAAGATTTAAAAACCACTACAATTGCTTTGTGGCCCACTTCTTCACGGGATGATAATGGGAATTGTTTGAATTGTTTCACGCGAGCATCCGCCACGAATCCTTTCGAGTGGGCAATAAATTCCCGATTTATGATTGCTTTTCACTCGGTGCTTGATTTTGAATTGGTGCCCATTTGCATAAGCCGTGAAGGATTACAGATGGGAGCTACGAGGAGGGTTTGGGGTGCCGTTTAAATGCTATGCCACTGACAACCATGTGGATAAGATTTATTGTCTGGTGAATTAGAAAAAGTTATAATTCAAAATATAGAAATTAACTTCTCGTGAGTTGTCAATTTATAATATATCAAATAGCTCTATGTATCCAGCCTAGCCCGGAATTGCCAGTTCGACGCAGTTTTTTTTACAATCGGAAAATAATAAAAACAATTGGAAAACAGGGAAATTGCATTATGTTATTGATATGTAACCTTCCTACAGTGCTAAAAAATCACACTTATATTGTTCGGGTCTATTGACCCGGATTTGGCTTAGCATTATCTCAGCATTTCTCAGCCAAATTCACATGTTTATATTCCAAAATAATCGTCAGCTCATAAATTTTCCGAAACTGACCGATCAGATTGTTGATCGGCCACACCTACATCCTGTAATCGTCGGAGGAAGGATCGTCAGTTGACCACTTTTATATGGACGAAAATTGCACACGAATATCGCGAATGAACGATTTTATTGCAGTTTTTTCTCAGAAATGTTCCTAATACTATTTCAGTGATGACGAATCATGAATGCAGACAATATTACGACAAAATGTTCTAGGTTCTCCAAACCATTCTGGACTTAAGAGTAGTGGTTTACCAGGTCAGTAACGCTTGGTACGAAACTAATAGCAACCAATAGTGTCCTTACAGGCCCTTAGCGGTCATGCGCATAATTTATGATCTAGATATGTTCCAACCGGGTGTTCTAAGATCTCCGAATCATTATGGAGACCAGACGAATTGATCTACCAAGATTACTCGATATCGAGAGTTCAGACTAATTGGTCTACCAGGTCAACTGAGCTCAATACAAAACCAATAGAAACCGATAGTATCCTTACAGGCCCTTAGCGGTAATGCGCATGATTTATCCATGCCGGAATTTAGGCGAATTGATCTACCAAGATTACTGGGCTCGATATAAAGCCAATAACAACCCATACAAGCCCTTAGATGCCATGTGCATGATTTACGATCTAGATATATCCAAACTGAATGTTCTAAGTTCTTCAAATCATTATGGAGACCAGACGAATTGGTCTACCAAGACAACAGGACTCGATACAAAGTCAATAGCAACCCATGATGTCCATTAGAGTGATTCAAATTTTGACTTTTTTGCTCCCCGAGGCTTAAACGATTACATTTGCCATTTGAATAATGCTCCTAAATTTTTAGCAATTTTGGATGTAATTTGACTGTGCACACGTCATTTGAAGTTTGTATGGAAATTACTGTGAAAACTGACCCTTATGTGGAAGACCGTTCCGTGAGGTGACCCATGAACTATTTAAATATAATCAACACATTGCCTACACAGAATACTTCTCAAGCTGAAAGGCAGTTGTTGTTGCGAAGCGATTTCTCGTTTGGAAGCAAAGTTATGAAGAAAACAAAAATGCTCATTATTGATATTGATGTTATTCTTTTACGTGTTAAATTGAATTTCCCACGATTCAGTATTTCCCTAATAACTTTTCTTGTGATCATCAAATCGTTTCGCAACAAAAACGGCCTGTTTCCTTGTAAAATTTCTTATGTTGCCGATGTACTCATATGTTTTTAGAGCTTAAAGGGAAGCGTTGGGGAACGGTTTTCCATGAAAGTTACTGTTTTCATAGCAATTTTCATACAAACTTCAAACCGCGCGTGCTTACTCAATTTACTTCCAAATTAGCTAAAAATTTAGGTGGGTTAATAAAAACGCAAATGCAATCGTTTAAGCATAAGGGAGCAAAAAAGTCAAAATTTGAATCACTCTAATGTCCATACATGCCTTTAGAGCCCATGTACATGATTTACGTTCTAGCTATGTCCAACCCGGATGTTCTAAGTTCTCCAAACTCCAGAATGACTTGGAGAGCTTAGAATATCCGGTTTTGACATATCTAAACCGCAAATCATGCACATGGCCTCTAGAGGTCTGTATGGACACCATGGGTTGCTATTGACTTTGTATCGAGAACAAGTTGCTTCGGTAGACCAGTTTGTCTGAGCTCCAGAATGATTTGGAAAACTTAGAACATCCGGTTTGGACATATCTAGATCGTAAATCATGCACAAGGTCTCTAAGGGCATGCTGTAACCTCATGGGTTACTATTGGCTTTGTATCGAGCCCAATTGTCTTGGTAGACCAATTCGTCTGAACTACAGAATGATTTGGAGAACTTAGAACATACGGTTTGAATATATCTAAATCGTAAATCATGCGGATGACCTCTAAGGGCCTGTATGGACACTATGGGTTGCTATTGGCTTTGTATTGAGCTCAGTTGACCTGGTAGACCAATTAATCTGAACTCCAGAATGATTTGGAGAACTGGGTTGGACATACCTAGACCGTAAATGATACACATGGCCTCTAAGGGCCTGTATGGGTTGTTATTGGATTGATATCGAGCCCAGATGTCTTGGTAGACCAATTCGTAAGAACTCCAAAATGCATTGGAGAACTTAAAACATCCGGTTGGGACATATATAGATCGTAAATCATGCGCATGGCCTCTAAGGGCTTGTATGGGTTGTTATTGGCTTGATATCGAGCCCAGTAATCTTAGTAGATCAGTTCGTCTAAACTCCAGAATGATTTGGAGAACTTAGAACATCCTCACCCCGTAAGTGTGAGTTTTTTTTTAGCCCTGCAGGAACGCCGTACAAAATAAGACAACGTTCCGGAGCATAGTTTTCCACGAAATAGGAACAGTCAAGAAGTTTCAGACCTTTCCATTGTTGCGCGAAAAAGTTATAACAAATTGAAAGTGCGATTCGGGTCATATTGACCCGAGCACGTTAGGAAGGTTAATCATCTGATAACAAAGGCAGACTTCACTTTTAAACACATTGACTCCGCTAAATAAATTTTAGATATAATCTAAATGATATTTGCGGGGAAAAAATAATTCATTTGAAATGTTATTTTCGGGAAAATGTAATTCGCAGAGGGGTCTGGATCCTTCGTCATTAAGTCATTTGGCATAGACTGGAACCGAGAAAGAGGTTATTTGATGTATTTTTTTACATAGATAGATAGACAGTAGGGGCCCTCCTTAGCCGTGCGGTAAGACGCGCGGCTACAAAGCAAGACCATGCTGAGGGTGGCTGGGTTCGATTCCCGGTGTCAGTCTAGGAAATTTTCGGATTGGAAATTGTCTCGACTTCCCTGGGCATAAAAGTATCATCGTGTTAGCCTCATGATATACAAATGCAAAAATGGTAACCTGGCTTAGAAACCTCACAGTTAAAAACTGTGGAAGTGCTTAATGAACACTAAGCTGCTAGGCGACTCTGTCCCAGTATGTTAATGTAATGCCAAGACGAAGAAGAAGAAGAAGAAGATAGACAGTTGGTTGGAATTTCTCGAAAATGCGGGCTGTTTTACCGCAAATGCCTATTTTTTTTTAAAAAAAAAAGGTCTACACCCACTATTTAAAATACACCTTAATCATTGCTTTTCACTGGGCAAACCATAATTCCGACGGAGAGATAAAAATTATTATTGCTTTATACGCAGCTAATGCATGTTTTCTACAAAAGGAATATGTGTTTTTATTATTAATACCGACCGGAGTTATTTTCATCATTGCGGCATAACTTCAGCACCACTTCGTCAAATAACTACTTTTGTTTACACAGAAAAAAAAATAAACGTTCGTTATGCCAAATGACCATCACCTTTAACGCTGTTTACAATCATGCCAAATGACCGTTATGCCAAATGGCATTTATACCATGAGACCTTATGCCAAATGACTTTATATCAAATGGCCCATTACCTTCATATAATTATCGTTGAAAAGACATTTTTGTGAAAATGTTATTTGCGGGAAAAAGTTTTTGTCCAGGATTTGCTATTTATTAGGATTTCGGGCAATTTAATTATGCCTAAGATAATATCCATTATGCCTAACATAATATTCATTATGCCCAACTTACATCATGTCTTACTTTATTATACTCATGCATAACCTAGCACTCTACAGCACCCACGAACTCTCTCTTTTTGCCAATGACCGTCTATCCCATCATCTGCTAAGGATAGAGAATATGTGTCCCAATAATGATTAAAATCGTTTAAGTGGTTCAGAATGACCAAATGGTCCTCTCCAGGCATGGGAAAAATCAAATTTTCAAATAATCGAGGATGAGCAACACTCTCATGCGATCACAAATCCAAATTATCAATTGATAAAAACTCGCTAGCGAGTGAGAATCGTTCGACAATTGTATCTCGATTTAAGCACTTACCGTTACTTTTTGAACTTATTTCTCTACCTAACAATAAAACACAATGCCAAGCATCAGAATGACCTTCATTGTTGACATTAAATTTGTATTGGAAAGGTTTAAATTGAATTGATAATTTTGTGTTTATTATCAATTGATTCCAAAATTTGAAAAGTTATCGCCAAGGAAAACTCGCCTACTTTTCACACCTGAGATGTTATCAAATGATAACTCCAATCATTATCGTGTGAGAATGATTCAACACAACCCTGATCCTCTCAATCCTTCTCATAATCGTTTCCTTAGAATAAATATATTATGGATGAATAATACGTGTTCCAAATTGGGTTTAAATCTACCCATGCGTTAAAAAGATATACAAAACTGTTTGTTTGTTCGTTTGTTTTTGTAAATATTTCTTTTATGGCAGTCCAAAATAAACTTGCTTAGACACAGAATGTGTGTTCCAAATTTGATGGACATCGGTCAAATGGTTCATAAGATTGATCGATAACTAAACAATACCCCTCCCACACACCGTCCCCTTTTCCAATGACTTACCAACCACCACTAAAATTGTCTCCTTAGGACAGAGCATATTTTGTTCCATATTTAAAATCGTTCAAGGGGTTCAGGAGTTACACCGAGTTGATCGAAAACTAACGGGTGGCAGGAATGAAAAAATGGCTCGGGAAGAAAACTACGAAGAAGTACAGTTCAATCTGATATACGTTATATAGAAAGTTCCCCTTAGTCTTTAAACTTAAATTAATGAATAATAGAATATGGTCCGTGGTCCGCCGTGCGGCGTAGTTTAATCTTGCAGGTATCACATGACCGTTGGGCGGCGGCAATCTCCGCATAAAGATTCTGATCCTATTGATAAGTTGCTTCGTGTCTTTGGCCTTCCAATCACCTTTGAATACAATGGAGCTCGGTCTACTAAAATTTCTTCAACAGTTTTCGAAACATTTTCACGTTCAAAATTGTCGAACGTGTACTTTTCCCACGATCTTTGTTCGCTTGAAAAAAATGTACAATGCGGCGCGCATCCTTCCTGTTTTGCCAGCATGTTTGAAACAACTGAACATGTTGGAGTAAAAGTGTGTGGGCGACAATTTTCTGAATATTCTAATGATTCAATTTTATAAGAAATTATTTCTCTGATAGCATTAATGTTATCATAGAAAAGTATTAAAGTATTGAAATTCCCGTTTTTTAGTGACCACCCGTTAAACAATACTCTCTTGCCCATACCCTCCTTATCCTCCAATGACGCTTCCACCATCACTCTGATTATTTCCTTAGGATAAATAATATATGTTCTAAATTTAGTTGAAACCGGCCAAGGGGTTGATCGATAACCAAAAAATTTACACTCCTCTTCAAATGACCCTACCACCATCCCTATGATTGTCTTCTTTGGACAGAGAATATGTGTTTCAAATTTGATGGAAATCGGTCAAAGGGTTTAGAAGTTAAATTAAATTGTTTGTGGATTCAAAAATTATTGTATTGTAATCAACATTAAAATCATTGAAAGCATCGGAAAACGGTTCAAAAAATTAAAAATGTGACTAAGTTATGAGATTTAGCTTCACATTAGCTGAGCATGAGCATGAGCATGAGCATGATTGACCGCCCACGGTTGCTACTCCGTTATTGCCAGGTCAGCTGTAGTTACACAGAGAACCAACAGATGATGTTTGGGACTAACTTCATCTTCAATGTGTAAGAACTGGTGACCCCAAATTAAGCAATACCAGCGCCGGCCGTGTCCGAATGCAGGTCAATAAGGGAATGGGTAGGAAAATGTTGACGTGATACTCGCTTTGATAGAAGCCGACGAGTCATCTGCACTTCCACGAGAAATCACTGGGATGTTGGATATATTGGGAAGGGAGTGTGGCGGGGTTCGTTTTGGTAAACGGAATGCCGGGTGTAGCGTGTAGTTTTATCGAGGTGTAACAAAATCACAATCGAACGCGCACTAATTAATTGACTTATCGACCGCACAAAGCAGAACACAATAGTACGATAATCGCGCGATCGTTCTGCGTGCTATTAGGAACACAATCGGACGCGCACTAAACTTGCTAATTAATTCACTCATTCGCACAACGCAGAACAAAATATGATCGCGCGACCGTTCTGCATGCAAAAGGAAACAAGATTAGACGCGCATTTCAAAACATGTAATTTTTACTGACATAGACTATAAACCGAATTGAAATAACATAGGTCCATGTAATATTGACCGATGCACTATCTTTTACAACTATAAACAAGATAATGCTTTAGTTGATTAACCCGATTAGAGTCACACGGCGAACACTGTTATGAACACTTATTTGATCGAAAAAAGCATTCCATGCATATCCCCACATTAAATAATAATGAATGCAGACCTCTTATAGTACTAAAAAATCAATTAGTAACAACCAACATCATGGGATCAACCATCACCAATAGAATGATTTCGCATGAGTCCTGCTCCAATATTTGGAAAGTGACAATAAATGTTAATTCCACCCTTTCCATTTAATAACAGTTTTTGTACGTTTTTGAATTGTTACTTAATGATTTACTAATGTCCCATTCATACTGCTGCATTGATAGTTAACAAAACACTGCATATGACCAAGCATCAAGTGATTTAGGTTTTTGGTATTATAAACTCACTAATTCTTGTTCGGTTAACTCCTACCAATCCACCCAGCGGCGACGGTGCCCCTCTCGTGCATTACAAAATAGATAATAAACCCATTAGAATGGTTTCAAATAGTACAGAAAGGTGAATAAGTTATAAGTGCCCAAATGACGCTTTTATATATTATAATAATATAATGCCACATCCGTTCCTTTACGTTCAGTTCCTAAAGATAGATGAGGAATCTGATAGCCGATACATTGAACTGACAGAGTATCGATTTATGTCGTTGTAAATATGGTTATGAATTGTATGCCCCCTGTGTATAATGTGCATAGCAATTATACAGTGAATTTAATAGATTTAACTAACATTAATGCGCTGGTGCATTTCATGTGCCATCTTCTGTAGGATAAGATTATTTTAAAGATATTTCACTAGTTTGAACTTAAACAGGGGACGATGCCTTATTGTTTGATTTTCATAAAATAACAGAATATTCTAGTTTGCTGCTGAAAACTATCCGAATAATATGATGGTTATTGGTTGGTATGAAATTCAGGATCAAAATGCACGATCGTTACAATAGCTTGGACCGTGATATAGTGTCAATTTGTTTGGGAACACAATATGTGGCCGAGGTTCATGATGTTTAGTGTTTTAAAAGTGGGATGAGGTTGGTTTATTTGTGTGCTAGACCTATTGAATTAGCGCTAGTATTCAATGACAGTTTTGAACGTGTCGAGCAACCTGCCCACCTCCCAGTCTGTAGACGGCTAGTTTAAATCGTGGTCCGGCCCAGGATGGTACGGATATTATTAAAAGATCTCACCAAATTTTCGCGTGCTCGTTGCTCGTTGTCCACGAAAGCAGAAGACAACACCTGCTACCATTGGTATTCCAGTGAGCCGTCGTTTCGCTATTGTGTGCGTTTTCAATCTTCACTAAACACGATTCACTTTAGAAAAAAAATCACACTTTTATTCTTCCACTGAACTTTTTTTCTAAACAAGCATTTTCCCAGCCGAATAAAAAAAGATACAGAAAAATCAGACAGCCAGAAACGAAAACACGATCGCATTCGTTCAATGCTTGCTGCGATCTCTCTTTAGCTTCACATTAGCTGAGCGCAATGAAAACTCTCAATGATTAGACATTGAAGGGCATTCAGAAACAAAGAACTGAAAATGAGCATATATATTAGAGTGGGGCGCAGTTGTATGGAAAAACGTAAACTTCGTCCGATCAAGTGAGATCAAGGTTTTTCTGAATCGTTTTAGGACCCCAATCAACTGTGCAAAATATGGGCTCGATTGGTTGTAACCTCGCATGCCGCATCGCGTTTTAAATTTACATGGAGATTAGTATGGGAAAACGTACTTTTTAACATTTTTGCTATTAGCGGCTTCAGTTTATCACCAATCACGTGACTCAATACGTTAGCATATAGTCTAGAAGATGCCGAAAGACTTTGCCGAAGAAGGTACGTAGCTGGAAGGTCTACAAAAAATGTTATTACGTTTCGAAAATTGATTGTTCAAACCATATGCAAGAAATCAATGTTTCTGCCAGCACTACCGGGCGACCTATGGTTATCGAAGGGCAAAACCTATCTTCCTTCTTGTTTGATTTTTTTCTTTGTGAAATTATTCCGGATAGCTCCCATTAGCTCTAAAGCCCTATAAAATGAATTATTTTGAAATAACACTCAGTTAAAGTATTGGTTTACGTAGTTCGGCAGTGCTGGCAGAATAAACGATTTTTTGCATATGGTTTGAACACTCAATGTTCGAAGCGTTATAACTTTTTTCGTGGACGTTCCAGCAACGTGCCTTCTTCAGCAAAGTTTTTTGGCATCCTTTGGGTTATACTTTAACGCAATGTGCCACTTGGCTTACGATGTACTGAAACCTCTAATAGTAGAAATGCAAAAATATATGTTCTCCCATACTAATTTCCATACAAACTTCAAACGCGATGCGGAAAGCGAAGAAGCAACCAATCGGTCCCAAATTTTGCACAGTTGTTTAGGACCCAGAATGGCTTCGAAAAACCATTGATTTGAAAAAATGACCATGACGCCCCACTCTAATATATATACATATGTTATAAGCAATAATCTTAAAGACGCCAAGAAGGTGACCTATAATTAAACTTCATCAACCCGAGGCAATTTAACTCCTTCCGAAGCAACAACCACCTTCACGACATTGTCAGGTCTGAAGCAATGTGTGGGCATTCTTGTATTAATATTTCCAAACGAAAACGAGCAAGCGGAGGTGACAACCAAAAACGGAACGGGGTCTATGTAGGGTACGTAGTCGAAAGCCGTTCCCGCTCATTGTCATCTATTCCGAAAGGATCGGAAACCTCGTCGAATATGGGCCCTTTGGGATGCATAAAATTTTCATAACAACCAGCCAACAATAGAATCGGTGCGCCCTTTTTGCTGTATCCGGTCGACTGTGTGCCTTCTCGCTGCCTACTACTGTTGGGCACACCTGGCTCCCAATTCGGAATGTTCCGGGACGATAGGCGAGCAGCTTTCTGCTAGGATGGTTCGAAATAATAGCCTGGAAAAGGGAGCGAATTGACAATCAATGAAATGCAAGGATCTGGGTGACTTTAGAGTAGCTCATTGTAAGCATCATGTGAACCTCAAGAGTGACGACTCCAATATTTGCTTTTTTCAATGACAATGGCAAGCATTCGATAGGGACTGGGAAGTAAGGCACTAGAAAATTTTAATTACGCCATCTACATCTTGATAATGTGCTTATGTTCATCGAAGCTATTACATACCTACAAGAATTACTTGAAATTAATTATTTTGATATTACTCTTTAATCACACCTATCACTAGTTGATTAGTGATTCATTTTATTATTACCCCTAAGATGTAAGTTAGGGGTTGTACACTTATTACGTAAGCAATTTTTCTGGATTTTTCGACCCCACCTCCCCCCATGTAAGATTTTTTTCATACAAATGATTTTTTATTAATATGGAGCGTAAGATATACGAGCTAACGTAATTTGTGTACGGACCCTAATCTAAGATCTCCCACCTGGGCGGCAGTTCGCTTCAGCTTTGACTTGGGCCCAGGTCAGATTTCTGTCGACTTCCTTTATTTCTTTGTTGAGGCTACGTCGCGACGCGTCGCCACGAGCTATGGATCTGTTGCGATGTCCTTACGGATTCCAGTCCAGCGCTTGCTTGCAGATTTCGTGACCGCTCTTTCGTAATGTGTGGCCGACCCATCTCCATTTACGCTCTCAAATTCTGTTGATATCGGTTTCTGTGCGAAAAAAAAACATAAGACACGAGAAATAAAAAGTATAGGGAGTGAAAGGTGAGAAGTGAAAGCTTAGGGTGCGGTATGATGCGCGGCTAAAAAGCAAGACAATGCTGAAGGTGGTTGAGTTCGATTGGACCGGAAATTTAGGAAATTTTCGGGATGGAAATTTACTCGACTTACATAAATACTAGACTTCTTCATGTTTTCAAAAAATATCAAAAATTCAACCGGTCAGCCCAGAATCACAATAATTATGCTAAAATGAGCCTCCTGTCAAATTTTCAGCTAATTCGGTTTAGAGTTTTTGGGCTATTTTCAATTTTAGAAAAGATCTAACAAGAGATATAAACCCCGAAAACTATCGCAACAACGTATATACGTAAGCTATTGGTGTGCTCGACAAGTCTTGTGAACATTGCGATTCGTTTCGTTCACGTTTTGACCATGTTAAAGTGATTTTCGAGCTTTTAAGTGCATAAAAACAATGTTTCCTCTAAAAGTTTTTCCCCTTTTTTACCTGCACATTTGAGTAATATTATTGCCAATGCTGATTGGAAGCTGAACATTTGTCATAAATTTACACGTTAGGTTTACTTCAAACAAGTCGCCAAAACTGAACAAAGAGGAATAATAATATAATGAATAAGCAATGATTTATCATAAGTTCAAGAATGTTGTAGAACAAGTTCTCAATTTTCACTTTTTGAGCATCTCACTTCGCACTTCTCAGCTTTCACTTTTTACTATTCACTTTTCATTTCGAACATCTCCTTTACTTTATTAGAATCTCTCGACTGTTTGGATTCAGCACTGGATTTTTCGGTTTTGCAGTCATTTTAACAATAAAAACGAAAGTTTTTTCTTTGCCCTTTGAAATGTTAACTGACCAAGTGACCAAAAAAATCCCCGTTGCTCTATTTCATTTACTTCACTTAAGGACGAACTTTGCGGAATCCAATGATTTTCCACCTCGCATTTTCAAGGGCACCACATTAATACTGAAGCAACAAGCAGCTGTCATCTTTTTATTCTACGCTTGCTGCGACACAGCAAAGCCGTAATAAGAAGATGACAGTTGTTCGTGGCTTCTTTATTAAGTTTGGTGCCTCCAAAAAGACGACCTAATATTTATCTGGATTCGGGATAGTTTCAGCTTAATAAGGAAACGAATTTTAACTGTTCGGCCAAATGACTACACAGAAAAAATAAAGAACCTAAAAAAAAAGTTTAACCTTTTGTCTGTGCTCTGGGGTCAATATGACCCCAGGCCACTTTGAGTGGCTGCCATTTTTTTAGTTTTAAACCGATTCTCCTTTGGTAGTTTGGTAAAACTCGCCGAGATCTGTCTACTAGGTTCACGCTAGAAAAATCTTGAAAATGTGCGGTACGGTGTATTTAAAAAAAAAAACTTACGTTATCTGTGCTCTGGGGTCAAATTGATTTAAATTGAAATTACTATAACTATTTTAATGTTTGGCCAATTTTGGATTTTTGGGGCTGTTTCAAAAGATAATTTAATCATCTTTCAGGTCGTTACCAAAGATTGATTATAGGTGGGCGGGTACATCGCGGGGAGGGGTTTTCGTAAAAAAGGGTGCAAAACAGTGATTTTTCATGCTTATTTCACTTATATTTGAAAATCCTATTCATTTTGAACTGCACCTTTTCAAAAAGGTTATGCAGGAAGGCGTCTGCTTTGACATGAGGCATTGATTAGTTTAGCGCTTGGTCGCTAGGTGGCGGTATATTTGAATTCATTATTTTAGACTACTCAAGTAACTCCGATATATGGAATTTTCTTCATTTTAAATATTCTTATTGCACAATTTTGAAATTTGTAAAGATGACGTCTGTAACAAAGTTCGTCTGGTGGGAATAGACTGTCATGTGATGGAATAAATAATAAGGAAATTTACAAATAGGCGGTGCTAGTGTACTTGCAATATTCTTGCATATATGAAATATTGCTTTAGCTTGAGATCCCTCATACCTACACCCAAGTTGTATTCGGCAACATTATTCAGGATGTCTAGCACTACAAAGCGGTGGTCAATATAATGAGCACTTCTTCCCACTTTTTAATTTGTGCGATAAGAATATTTACACTGAGGAGAATTCTATATATCGGAATATCTTGAGTAGTCTAAAATAATAAATCCAAATATACCAAAACCTGGCGGCCGAGTTCTAAACTTATCAACGCCTCATGCCAAAGCACATGCCTTCCTGCATAGCCTTTTTAAAAAAGTTGCAGTTCAAAATGGGTAGGATTTTCGGATATAAGTAAAATAATCATGAAAAATCATTTTTTGTACCCTTGTTCACTAAAACCCCTCCCCGCGATGTACCCGCCCACCTATAGTCAATCTTTTGCAACGACCTGAAAGATGATTAAATTATCTTTCGAAACAGCCCAAAAAATCCAAAATTGGCCAAACATTAAAAAAGTTATAGCAATTTCAATTTGGGGTCAATTTGACCCCAGAGCACAGACAACGTAAGTTTTTTTGAGCACAGACAGAAGGTTAAAGAACTCAACTTTGAGTACGAAGTTTAAATTTTTAAATCAATATTAGGTAGTTTTCTCACTCCCTCTCATGAATGTTATTATAAACAAAGAGAGCTGCATCGGCCCAACGTGTGCTGTTCCGTGGAAGAAGCCAAATTTGAGTTGTTTTCACCATAGTCTCGAGTGAGTGAAAATAACATAAATTTGAGTTGGTGAAACTTCATAGTGGGTGAAAATTCAACACGGGAGTAAAGGCAAAGTACTCACCGGATTTTTTCGCATTTTACTTATTTTTGGCTTCTTCCACGCAAGGTCGGAATTGAGTGAAAGGAACCGCCAAGTGAGTTGTTTCGCGGTTCCGTGTAGAGTCACCATAAAACTATGTACACAGATAGAAAAAATCACTGAAATTTACGCTAAAAATCATGCACATAAATGGAACGCCATTATTAGCGTAATTCCTCACGGGATATAGCCTAAATGTATACAATATTTGACGTGAATCGTCGATATTGCATACAAGTTGTAAGCAATCTTGTTGGGAAGAGGACCATTTCAGCTTAGAATAGCGTAAATTTCCGCATGTCAAGTTTTACGCGCTGTTTATTTCTCATTATTTTTTTCTGTGTAGCATTAAATAAAAAGTGGTCTTAAGGTGATTATAGAATGAAGCCCGTGGTGAATTTCAAATTCACCACACGTTTATCTACATACATTTCCAAAACCCCAAATCTGGCGTAATAGCTTTCGTACAGTGCCGAAATTCAAATTATGATTGTTCAGCATAACTAAGCAAACGATCTACCATTATTTCAGCCACATACACGTTATGATTCTTTTATCTCGTGCTCTTGAAAAAAATATTGGAAAAGCACGTGGTTTTCAAAATGGCCGATTTCTGGCTTCATTCTATAATCACCTTAAGCTATCAGATAAATAAATAAACAAATCAAATCAAAATCAATAAACCCTTCGAATATAACCCAAATAACACCAAAAGCATGTTATTTGAAAAGAAATTAAAACCTTTTTGTATTTAAGTTTTAAATGTCTCTTTCTTTGTCTTAGGAAAGTGTTTTTTTTTTCAAATGTGTTTTTCGGGAATATTTTTAAGCTATTAATTGTGGTATATTCTATTGATGTTACTACGACATAAATATAACTTCATTATAACACATGCCCCAAGCAACACCACTTGTTTCCAGTGAGTAATTGGTGGCGCAGAGGCATGTTTTGGCGTGAACTAATTAAAAGCGTCAAATATTCTCCGGAGTTTCTTCGGAATTCGGAATTTTCCTAAGGAAGTTGCTCCATGGATTCGTTGAGAAGTTCTTCAAGAAATTTCTCTGGACTTTCCTCCAGATAGTCGTGCAGGAATTCCTCCCCCGAAAGTTCCTTCAAGAAATTCTCTTCCGGGAGCTCCTCCACGAATTCTCCTCCAGAAGTTTTTCAAGGAATTCCAACGGAAGTTCCTAAAGGAATTTCTCCAGCAATTCCTCCTCCGGAAGTACCTCCGAGAATTCCTCCTCCAGAAGTTCCTCCAAGAATAACTCTTTTAAAATTTCCTCTGAGAATTCCTCTTCTGAAGGTTCCTCCAGAAATTCCTTCTCTTGAGGTTCCTCCGGGAATTCCTTTTCTGGGAGTTCCTCAAGGAATTCTTCCACAAGTCTCTCCAGAAGTTCCATCAGGAATTTCTCCAGAAGTTTCTCCAGAAGTGCCTCCAGGAATTCCCCCAGAAGTCCATCCACAATTTGCTTCACAAGTTGCTCCAGATTTTCCGCCGACAGATCTTCCAGAATTTTTTCCGAAGGTTCCACTAGATATTGGCTAGGGATTCTTCGGAAACCTTCTCCAGGAATTCCTCGGAATGTTCCTCCAAGCATTCTTCCCCGAGTTTCAATTTTTTTTTCAAAACTCCTCCAAGTATTCCTCACGAAGTTTCTTCAACAATTTCTTCGGAAGTTTCTCCAGCATTTTCATCGAAAGCTCCCCAGGGAGCTCTGCAAACATCCCTCAGTATTTCCTTCGGAGATTTCTGCAGGAATTCTTACAAGTTCCTGAGGCAATTCTTTCCAAAAATTCCATAAAAGCTATTTCAAAATTTCCCCATGAATTCCTCCAGAAACTTACTTGAGGTTTATTACAATATGCACCAATTTTGTTCAAAGAATTTCTCCTGATATTCTCTTTGGAATTCCTACAGAAAATCCTCTTAAAACTGTTCATAAATTTTTACTGTTGATAATTTTTAATTATTACCAACGTTTTGATATTGTAGTTTGGAGCTTCATCGGGGCTCGAAACTCCTGGATCGAAATATAGGCAATGATTTATAATTATCAACATGTTCATGTGACCGAGAGCCGACAATTCTGATTAGCAACAAATCCAGTCGAGCTTCTTTCGAATCTCACTTAGAATTTTTAACTCAGCTTCCACCCCCTCCAGGGAATTCTTCCGGAAATAACCCCTGAGTATTTCTAGAAAAGATTTTTTTTAAGAGGCCCGGAAGCATCCTGTCAAGAGGTCCGGAAGCCTCTTTTGAAGATGTCCGGAACCCTCCTTTCAAAAGGCCCAGAAGCCTCATTTCAAGATGTTCTTTTCTTTTTTATTCAAGAAGCTGGTTTCCGGACACCTTGTAAGGAGGTTTCTGGGACTCTTGATAGGAGGCTTCCGGGCCTCTTGAAAGGATGCTTCTGGGCCTCTTGAAAAGAAGCTTCCAGGCATCTTGAAAGGAGGCTTCCGGGCATCTTGAAAAGAGGCTATCAAAATTTCAAGATGTTCTTTTCTTTTTTATTCAAGAAGCTTGATAGCCTCTTTTCAAGATGCCCGGAAGCCTCCTCTCAAGAGGCCTGGAAGCTTCTTTTCAAAAGGCCCGGAAGCATTCTTTCAAGAGGCCCTGAAGCCTCCTTTCAAGAGTCCCAGAAACCACCTTCCAAGGTGTCCGGAAACCTCATTTCAAAAGACACGGAAGCCTCCTTTCAAGCGGCCCGGAAGCATCCTTTTAAGTTGTCCGGAATCCTCCTTTCAAGAGGCTCGGGAGCTTAATTCCAAGAGTCACAGAAACCTCCTTTCAAGAAGCTCGGAAGGATCCTTTCAAGATGTCCGGAAGCTTCCTTTCAAGAGGCTCGGAAACCTACTTTCAAGAGACGTGGAAGCCTCTTTTCAAGAGTACAGGAACCTCCTTTCAAGGTACCTGGAAGCCTCCTTTCTAGAGGCCTGGAAACCTTCTTCAAGAGACCCGGAAGCCTCCGTTCAAGATGCCCGAAAGCTTCCTTTCAAGAGTCCCGAAAGCCTCCTATTAAGAGGCCTGAAAGCCTCTTTTCAAGAGTCCCAGAAACCTCCTTTCAAGAGGCTTGAAAGTCTTCTACCAAGAAACCCAGAAGCCTCCTTTCAATACGCCTGAAAACCTCCTTTCAAGATGGCCAGAAGCCAGGGAGTATCCTTTCAAAAGTCCCTGAAGCCTCCTTTCAAGAGGCCCCAAAACCTCTTTTAAGATGCCTCGAAGCCTCATTTTCAAAGGCCTGGAAGTCTCCTTTCCAGAGGGCCTCTTTTCAAGTGGCTCGCAGGCCCCCAATAGTCACAAAAGTCCTGTGGAAAGCTTGATGTATGAACTAAATTTGAATTGAAAAGTTTCAAGAAATAATGAAAACTTTGGCCAATCTTATGAAGTTCATTTTTCATATCTTCCGACCTAACAGGCCCCGATCCAATATAAGAAATAGAGGATACTTCAATTAGTGTAAAAGTTCGAAAGGGTACTTCTCGAGAAAAAGGTTGAGAACCGCTGATTTAGAGCTTTCGATGCCAGTCATATTAGAGAATTTTCAGTGCTTTGTGCCAAACATGCCTAGCTAATTCGAAAAAAGATCAACCCTAGGGATCCCCTCAATCGGTCCGGAAATGGAACCTGTCACCTCAAGCTTCGTAATGCCGTATCATCGACGCTTAGGCCACAGACAAACAGACGTAACACTAGAGAAATTACCATCGACCATGACTTCAACGATCAATTTGAATTTGATTGATTGCGTGTTTCACAACTAGAGGCGCTAGCGTCGTAATCCTTCGAGTTTGACATTTCACTCCAGCGCCTTCTGGTGACAATGTCTTACGAAACATTGTTTCGTGTAACATGCTCGCAAGATGGTGGTAGAGGAGTTGGGCGATGGATTTTTCAGAAAAATGTTCAAGTTGTTACGTCTGTTTGTCTGTGCTTAGGCTATATGAGGTCTCAGAATAATAGAAGTTTAAGGATTGCTTTTTCAACCATCCTCGTATGACAAACTGCCGTGCCTTATAGATATACTAAACATCCCAACGAGAACGAAAACTTGTTTGTTTCGTTACTCTGACTGATAGGACGGCACTAGTTTTCGAGGAACATTCTCTATCACTCGACTTGAATAAACATACCCACCCACACAAACCCAGCCAAGCGCTCCATATGGGGATAACGAGCGGAGTGTTTGTTGTTTGTGCTGTGTGTATGGATAACGCGCACACCCTTCATTCTTCTCGAGTCAGCGAACAGCAGACCCCATCGAAACTGGAGCAAGGGTTGGGTTTTCTGGAGCACTCTTCAAGCGTGGGAAGAATCGTGACTGCTTACTTGCCATATGTCGGCGGGTGCTGCGGTTCTGGGAAAACTTGCAATGGTTTTCCCATCTTTGTCGGTGGTTGGAAAAATGCAACACGAAGCGCACCGTCGGATTTTCGGACCCTACGTCATCGGTTGGGTGGTGGTTGAGCGTGGATAAGAGTAAACTTTCGTTGTTGATGCATTCGTGGGTAGAATCGTAGCATGGTCTATCGTTGACTGGCAGTGGTTGTTTGGGAATTGTTGAGCGAATGCATCCCCATCACATGTTGGGATTAGTTTGGTTTAATTGCAAATCCGCGTTTGGGTTAGGGTTTGGATTGCAGAATGCAATAATGGATGCGCATCCGATGCAAAACAAGGCCCATCGCGGATGCTAGAAGCTAGAATCTATCGCCGCCATGAACTCAAGATATTTCAATCACCATAAATTTGTTTACATTTTGTTCATCTTTACCCGTTCATTTACATCCATCCTTTTCAGTTATATGACGGAGTTAATGCCAAACTTCTACTTTCGTTTTTGGAATGATCGCTTGCATAGGCGTTGCATCAACATTAGAATTGTGGGTAGTACGATTTAAGGTACCCTTAAACCAAAATTAATTGATCACAAATTTTGCACAGACCCATATTTTTGGGTAAATGGATTCTGTGAGCATTCGCTTTTCGAAATTCTATGGAAATTGAAACCCTTATGATCATGTTCGGTGTTCCCAAACGTATTACTTTTGTATTCAAGCTTCCACAATGTTTCAGCAATCGATATGCTCAAAACGTTGACACCACAAATGGCAACAACTTTATCACCCGACAAAGCAATGAAATATATTTACTCATACAAACACATACATAACATAATCTACGGAGTGTCAACGACTCGTTCCGGTTCTTTGCAATAACTTTTTCTCCGGCCCACATTTCCCATTGCAACAATTCAGACAAGTGTTTTGAACTAGTAGCAGAAATGGCTGCCATTACTGTGTGGCTGTCTGACTGTTGGTTGTGCTCTATCAACTCCGAACCAGACTCCAGACTTCGCCGGACTGTTTATTTTCCTTCCGACCTAACAGGCCCCGATCCGAGTGTATGTGTTGGCATTTGTGACAATCATTCTCTTCTTATTCTTTTTCTTCACTGCATGCCCCCGTCACTACATATAGCCTCCCTCCGTTCTGTTATTGTTGGCTCCTATCCGAAATTAATGAACTTTTCTCCACTTGGCATCGTGTACATCGCACTCAGCACCACCGCAATCATCCTTGACTTGGGCCAGCCAAAGTGTGGAGCTTGAAGTGCGGGACGAGGCAATTCCACCCTACAATGACTCCGTGAGCCTGGCAAGATGCACGACGCTTTCATTTATCATTCCTGGAGTGGGTTGACATGGTTCCTCCGGAAGCTCCTCTTTTTTATTCCACCAGTAGGTGCCTATTTGAAAGCGAGATTGCAGACGTTCGGCTTGCGGCATTTGAGCATAGTTCTACATCAACTCTACTTTGCTTGAACATGTACATAAACATGCTTTATGAGGATTTGGGGAAAAATTAAGCCAACGGCTGCTTCTTGACTTGACACGGTTGGATTGTCTAGCTTTGTGAGAATGCTCGGTGAGCATACTTGTCTTGTGGGTTGAACAATTTGCTTCACGGTTACAGAATATATGAAGCTGGCAGTGCAGTAGACAAAATGGTTAATGGGAAGTTAGGTTAGTCAGCTGATAATTCAAACTGTGATTTAGGGGGAGATTTGCCAGTGTCGGATACATAAGCCATTTAACAAAAAAACTCTCTTGTTATCCGGATTATGTTTATTTGTATACCATATTATACACAAAATATGATCGTTGATAATTCATACAAACTATATTTGTTCATTTGAACACGTTTTTCAACGATGTATTTTGATGATGAATTTTGGTGAAAAATTTCACAGTTCAGAAAAGTGTCCCCAAGTACCGGACTCTATTGCATCATGTTCAAATATGACCAAGTTCCTGTTACATGAGTAAAGACATTATTTAAAATAATAATATGTTTCACATGTTTTAAGTTGTAGATGTTAAAGTGTGGAAGTAGCAACTCATTTGACTCTCCAGCTAAATTTCTTACATCCCACTACAAATTCCCCCGTTTCTACAAAGACATTTTGTTCCTGCTTATTTCTGTGGCTTTCAGATACCTTAGCCAGAAGAAACATTTGAATTAAGTAAGTAAGTAAATAGGGAAGTTTAACAAAACAGGTGTGATGAACGGATATTTAAACATATGAAAAATCTCACTGTCCGGGCCCGGGGGACAGCTACCGGATGCAGAAATTGATTTTGCACAATAATTATATTAAAAATCTAACAAATCATACTCGTTATTTAAAATCTGGCTAATATTAACTATCTCCATATAATCAGAATGCAATCGATTGATTTTAATATTGTTGATTCAAACCTAAGGTGAAACATGAAAATGTTTGACATTTTTGATCAATTTCAAATTTTGTACAATGTTTACAACATGAGGATCTGATATTCCATGCAGGTAAAGGACTTTTTGAATGCTTTCTTTTGTGCTACATAAGATGATGGAGGAACCTCTACAAGTGTCGTTTTGAGAAGTATTGGGAATTGTCCGGCGCTGGAGGATCTCTCCCTATAACCCAAAAGCTTTGAAAATAAAAGCTCATGGCCCGCTTCGGTGTTTTTCAAAAATTGTTTACACGCTTGTTTAAAACTATTCAGAGCCTGAGTAAAATTGTATTGCCGTCTCTTTTTTTTTTCTCACGAAAATCTTATTCATATTTCGTAAAAAGTGGAACTACTCAAAATATCATTGAATTTACGATCCAACTGAGAAAAAAAGCTGTAAAAAAAATGTTAACCTTCCTAGTACATTGGGGTCCATTTCGACCCAAGCACACTTTAAACACCGCTGTCACTCTGTAACGCAACGAAATAAAAATCTGAAAAATTCTGACTTTTCCTTACTATTGAAAACTGAGATTCCCTGAGAAAATTAGCTAACAGCGACATCTAGGAGAGGCGCCAAAAACAGTGACACATTGTGCATTGGATTCCATTTGTACCCAAGATTTTATCACGATCACAAAAAGTCAAATTTCAACCGGTTTTTAATCTTTATGCACCAAACAAAAGCTGTAGGTTCCAATAACAAGCCCACGGGGTGATTCATCTAAATTGACCACTCTAGTCCCCGGGGAACCTGTGCTAAAGAGGTACTGTTTGAGCTTCTCAATTTGGCACCAAATTTTCGAGTTTCGTGTTATGCAACATAAAATTGCTTGCAAATATGTGCTCTTATGACCCCAACTGTATTTGCTATATTGTATATGCCATTTCTGGGCAAATTTATCCCTCGAGCAGTCATCATGGAGCCCTCTGAAAGATCCGGAACATCCGTAAAATTGGCAAATTCCAAAAGTTCATCCCAGAGTTTCGCGATTTTTTGGTAACCATTCATTCTGGCAAATTGTGGGTGCAATCAATAGTTAAAGCCTTCTGTGACCTACAAATGTCCCAGAAACGGTCCTTCGGAAGATCAGGAACATCCGTAAAATGGCCAATTCCAAAAGTTCATCCTAGAGTTTCGCGATTTTTTTAAAACCATTCATTCTGGAAAATTGTGGGTGCTATCAATAGGTAAAGTCTTCTGTGACCCCCAAATATCCCAGAAACGGTCCTCCGGAAGATCCGGAACACCGGTAAAAGTGGCCAATTCTAAAAGTTAATCCCAGAGCTCGGCGATTTTTTCGTAACCATTCATTCTGGCAAATTGTGGGGGCAATCAATAGTAAATGTCTTCTGTGAGCTCCAAATGCCCCAGAAATGGTTCTCCGAAAGATCGAGAACATCCGTAAAATGGCCAATTCTAAAAATTAATCCCAGAGCTTTGCGATTTTTTCGGAACATCCGTAAAAATGTTCAATTCCAAAAAGTTAATCACCGAGATTAGCATTATTTCGTAATCATCCATCTTGACGAATAATGAATCAGTAGTGAAAGTCTTCAGTGATCCAAAAAGCTCCCGAAACGGTCATCCGAAAGATCCGGACCATACGTAAAAGTGGTCAATTTAAAAAATACATCTCAAAGCTTTTTTCAATTCATACCTAACCGAATTGCCTGTGCAATCAATTGTGCAAGTCTTCTGCGACC
The DNA here is from genome assembly GCF_024139115.2 of Armigeres subalbatus. Lineage (NCBI taxonomy): Eukaryota > Metazoa > Arthropoda > Insecta > Diptera > Culicidae > Armigeres > Armigeres subalbatus. The sequence goes on along the minus strand of NC_085140.1, from coordinate 94,789,991 downwards.
CGCAAATGCTCCCGAAAGGGGCCAATACCACAAAATCATTCCAGAGCATTGCTATTTTATTCGTAACCATCCATACGGGCAAATTGTGTACGCAATAAATTGTTTCAGTCTTCTGAGATGACCACAAACGGCCCTCCGGGAAATCCGAAACATCCGTAAAAGTGGCCAATTCAAAAGTTCATCTCAAAGCAAATTTCGAAACTGTTTATATCATCGAATGGATAATGCAATCAGTAGTGAAAGTCTACTGTGGCCCGAAATGACCACAATACTGTCCTCAAGAAACCCGAAACATCCGTAAAATAGGGTAATCCTAAAATTTGATCCCAGACCTGAGCATTTTTGTTAGCATTCACGTGGTAAGGGTGAATTATATGTGCAGTCCTCTGTGACCTACCAAAAGTTAATCACATTCGATTTTTTAGCCATTAACATTAACATTGTTAACGGGGAGTCCGAGTGTGCCATGCTTGCGACCGGTCGCAAATTTTAAAACGTCAATTTTTCGCCGGGTGTTGAAATTTGAATTTCGGCTGGTTTCAGCTGAACGTTTCCGCATGATTTAAAAATAATATTGAAGTGTCGGCAATGATTAATTTGTGATATTCAATGGTGGAAACCAGCAAAGCGGGGATGAGATCTCTCTGGAAGCTTTTGCAGTTATATTGTATGAAAATTGTAATGAATCGTGGAGACTCCACGGGTGTTCGACGCGCCGCGAAACGTTTTTTTTTCTTTTAAAACTTGTATTTTCTTTATATTATTCCTTCCGGATACGCGAGTGCTAACATTCTACAAGTGAAGCATGTGGAATATGTGCCGAGACAAGAATTGTTCCGCTTAAACCAAGTGATTTTTCTCTCACAGATTCCGAAGAAATAGATTGAGTGCAAATTTAGTTCTCCAATGTATATGAAGTGCATGTGAGTTGGTGGAGAGAAACGGTGGTGCTAGGGAAGGGATAGCGGCCTAGCGAGAGACCCCAGGTGAACGATTAATTTAGTATTTCATGAATAGATTACTGGAGTTAATGTAAATTATTGGAGAATCTTGTCCGGCGACTTATGAAGTTCTTCTCTGGAGATTCCAACGCTGGTGCTTCGGCTGTTAGCAACCGCGGAGTTCATAGTATACCAAGCTAAACTGATGCTTGTATTCCTGAAAAAATGTATCTTTTATCTTTTGTTTGGAAAAGCTAAGTATCATGCACAGAAAAGATAAGTATCATTCACCCTTTTATTTTATTACTGTTTTCATGTCTTCTATTGTTGCAACGCAGTTTAACATGTATTAAGCAGTGTGAACGTATAGGCATCATTATATTTTGATTAAATTATGTTCGAAATAGAAAATCAAAAGTGAAAATTCAGTTCGCGTTCAGTCGTGTTTTCTTCAGTAAGCAGAAAGATCGGCCGGTCTTCGAAAATTTTGTTCTGCTTTGTTCGGTTAGCAGAACGATCGGCCGACCGACGAAATTATGTTCTGCTATATGTGGTTGCGTAAATTATTGTCTATCCGGTACAGAGTTAGTAGACATTTTCTACCGAAGATAGATTTTTCTCAAGATACAAGTAAAATACCCGTCTTTGGAAATAGTGCACTGTATTCACCAAAGAAGCGCTAAATAACGCTTAGTTTAGTTTGACAGATAAAACTTTGGAAGAAAGTTCGGTTCGGAAGTCCATACTTCCAAATTTTAATTTGGTGCTACGCCGACAATAATTAGTAAGTGAAGATTTAATTCGCGCCCAGTGGTTATTTTTTTATTAATCGGCCGGTCACCGAAAATTATGTTCTACTTTGTGCGGTTAGTAGAATCATCGGTCGGTCCCTAGAAGAATCGTTTTACTCACAGAGCAGAAAGTACAAATTTGGTAAATTTAGATTTGTTTAACGGATAGTTGTTGATAGATTGAGGTTAAGAAATCGCCTGTAAATTATTTAAAGAATAAACTGAAAATAAAATCGATATTAGCATACTCTTTCGACAGCCGGCTGGCAAGAGTTTAAATAAAAACAGGTAAACAACATAGTCTGTGGGTCGAATTGCCAGCTTGAGGCAAACCTCCATGACCTACCTTACCCTACCCAGACGTTGTCCTGCGTAGTAGGCGAAAATACCCATGTGAAATTTCCATACGAATCCTAATTTTAGTTTTTCACGATTTGCACAACCTTACGCGTAATTTTCGCATGAGGAAATATCATATAAACCCGTCGGAAACGGTAACGAACATATCTGCTGAAGAAATGAAGAAAATCCATCCAGCCGTTTTCGAGTTATGCGGATACGAACACAGACCATTTCATTTTTATATATAGAGATTGGAATCAAGGGTAATTCCCCACCTTGATTTCCGATAGCAATCTGGATAAGGATTCCATAAGAAACATGAGTATCACTAGTGTCCAATCTACGAAGTATACCGTAACAACGCTAACGCTAACGCTAACGCTTAACATTAACATTGTTAACGGCTCCGCTAAAATTATGAATTCCAGAAGTTTATCCCACAGCTCCACATTTTATTTCGAATACATCCATAGCGGAGAAGTGATTGTGAAATCAATAGGGGAAGGTGGGGAGACTTGATCACCCCCTGTTTTAGCGAGAACTAAAGTAATTTTCTTCTAGCGTATTTTTGAGTATAGATCCTCTATAGACAAATGACCTTTATGTGGTGATTTGTTTTCTGGATTGACAAACCTTATTCATTCTGCAGGCCGGTTTGTGTGTTTTGACTTTCCCAAAGATTTTTTTTATTGGCCACGCAAAATTTGAAGAACTTTTCATAACAATGACGAAATGCTTTCGTTTTTTTCACAGCACAAAGCCATAAATATGCTTAATGATCTGTACTGATGAAAATGTCAACATTTCATCAAAGTTTTAGGATATTTGGATTTGAAGTTATTGCCTCAATATGGGGACACTTGATCCCCCATTAGTTTATTTATTTTATTTCGTCAACCAACGTAGACTAGTACATATACATATACATGTTTGATTTGTAATGCTATAGTATGATTAAATTATAGTTTTTTTTGTAAAGTGATGTATAATTTTGATTTTGAATTTATATTGCTGAATTTGTAATGTTTGTTCTTTGAAAATATTGTCTAATGTTATGCCGAGACATTGTTAAGTCAATAGTTTCGCAGTGTTGATAGTAAACAGCCATCATTCGGTTGAGAGGCCCAAATTTGGCGTAATTTGTTCGGCAGTGGTTGGTTAAAATAATGTTCTATGTCGAAGTAGCCGAGAAGGTATGTAAAAATTAAATTTCGATAATTCTTAGAGAGTCTGTGTGGAAATCGCGTATGTTTATTTATTTTTGGTTGTGATACATCGGAAATCAGGAATACCAGTGAAAATGGTCAATTCCAAAAGTTCATCCCAGCTTTGCTAATTTTTGATTTCATTCATATGGGTGAATTATGTACGCATTCAATAGCGAAAATCCTCCGTGATATGCAATGACAATAATAAAAGTCGAAACAAGTACGAGACACTGAAGACGGCCTTACTGTTAAGGTCGAAATATGTATCTGTCAAGTCACATAAAGGAATCAAATCAATTGGTGGAATCAAATGGAATTGTACAAACTCGTTTGATGACAAGTAATGACATTACACTGATATCTCAAAATAATAAATAATAATCATACATTCCTGAACAAAATTTTTTTTTCGTATTTTTTGTCAGAATACGTATTTTTGGACGAGGATTCAGAATATATAAAAATCTCATTTTGGCCAAAAATGATACATATGCAGTTTCTCAAACAAACGGTTCAATTTGCTTATCAATAATAAAAATTCCTTCGTAAAAATCCGGAATATCCGTAAAAGAGGCCAACAGTTAGCGTAACAGATCATCATTAGCCAGCGACGGTGGCGTGGCGGCGTTCATCCTTGAATTCCTCCGAAGTTTCTGCAGAAGCTCCTCTGGAAGTTATTTAAGAACTTTCTCCGGAAGTTCGTTCAGAAGTTCCTTCGGTAATCCCTTTGGAAGCTCATCAAGTAATCCCTCGGAAAGTTTCTAGAGGCATTCCTCTAGAAGTTCTTCTGAGAATTCTGAGAGTTCTTCCGCAAATCTCTCCAGAAGTTCATCAAGTAATTCCTCGGGAAGCTGCTCCGGGAGCTCCACCGAACTTCTTCCGGAAGTTCATCCAGAAATTCTCAACGAAGTATGAATCCGGAAGTTCCTCCGTGAATTCTTTTTCAAATTGGCCACATTCACGGATGTTCCGGATCTTCCGGAATACCATTACCGTACAGTACCAAAAACTTTGATTATTGATTGTAAACACAATTCGCCAGGATAGGGTCACGAAAAAATCGCGATGTTCTGAGATATTTGTTTGGAATTGATCACTTTTACGAATGAACTGGATCTTCTGGAGGACCGTTTCTTAAGCACTTGGAGGTCACAGAAAACTTTCTCTATTAATTTGCCAGAATGAAAGGTTACGAAAAAAATCACCGTGCTGAAGTTTTGGAATTGTCCACTTTTACGGATGTTTCAGATCTTCCGAAGGATTGTTTCTTCGACATTTGTAGACCACAGAAAACTTTCACTATTGATTGCACCCACAATTCACCAGAATGGATGGTTACGAAAAAATTGCTATGCTCTGGGGTGAACTTTTGGAATGGCCACTTTCACGGATGATCCGTATCTTCTGGAGGACCGTTTTTGTGGCATTTTGGAGGTCACAGAAGATTTTCATTATTGATTGCATCCACAATTTGCCAGAATATATTATTATGAAAAAAATACAAAGCTCTGGAACGAATTTTTGGAATAAGGTACCAGTCAAAACGATTAATGCAAGAGATGGCGTTTTTTCAATGGTAGTAAAATCGAAATTTCATCACTATTAGAATACTAATCAGTGCAAACTAAGTGCAGGAGATAATCTTTTCACCTCATATTTCATTCCTTATCAATACTTTCTTCTAAAACACCACCATTTTCCATAAATTTGCAAAATACTTGATTTTCCCATACATTTTATCGATTTCCAACTACCATTCTTCCATGAGCTCATGGTGAAAATTGCGAAAATCTCAGAACATAGAGTAGCAGGCTTAACAACACAGATAGAAACGCCGGTAGCGCCACTCAGTGACGAGTACCGTAAACATGGTGTACAGAAGGTTGTTGTCTACACTTTTTGCTGCACCCTGGAAGTAAATGTAATCGAAGTAAACAGTCGGTCACTCATTAGTCATTTTTACGGATGTTCCAGATCTACCGAAGGACCGTTTCTAGGGCATTAAGGGGTCACTGAAGACTTTCACTATTGATTGCACCCACAATTTGCCAGAATGGATGCTTACAAAAAAACACGAAGCTCTGGGATGAACCTTTGGATTTGGCCATTTTACGGATGTTCCGGATCTTCCGAAGAACCATTTCTGGGGCATTTGGAGGTCACAGAAGATATTTACTATTGATTGCACCCACAATTTGCCAGAATGAATGGTTCAAAAAAAATCGCGAAACTCTGGGATGAACTTTTAGAATTGGCCATTTTACGGATGTTCCGGATCTTCCAGAGGATCGTTTCTGTGACATTTGTAGGTCACAGAAGGCTTTAAATATTGATTGCACCCACAATTTGCCAGAATGAATGGTTTTAAAAAAATCGCGTAACTGTAGGATGAACTTTTACTATTGGCCATTTTACATATGTTCCGGATCCTCCGGAGGACCGTTTTTGGGACATTTGTAGGTCACAGAAGGCTTTAATTATTGATTGCACCCACAATTTACCAGAATGAATGGTTACCAAAAAATCGCGAAACTCTGGGATGAACTTTTAGAATTTGCCATTTTACGGATGTTCCGGATCTTCCAGAGGACCGTTTCTGTGACATTTGTAGGTCACAGAAGGCTTTAAATATTGATTGCACCCACAATTTGCCAGAATGAATGGTTTTAAAAAAATCGCAAACTCTAGGATGAACTTTTAGAATTGGCCATTTTACGGATGTTCCGGATCTTCCGGAGGACCGTTTCTGTGACATTTGTAGGTCACAGAAGGCTTTAAATATTGATTGCACCCACAATTTGCCAGAATGAATGGTTACGAAAAAATCGCGGAGCTCTAGGATAAACTTTTGGAATTGGCCGTTTTACGGATGTTCCGGATCTTCCAGAGGACCGTTTCTGGGACATTTGTAGGTCACAGAAGGCTTTAATTATTGATTGCCCCCACAATTTTCCAGAATGAATGGTTATCAAAAAATCGCGAAGTTCTGGGATGAACTTTTGGAATTGGCCATTTTACGGATGTTCCGGATCTTCCGGAGGACTGTTTCTGGGACATTTGTAGGTCACAGAAGGCTTTAACTATTGATTGCACCCACAATTTACCAGAATGAATGGTTATCATAAAATCGCGAAACTCTGGGATGAACTTTTAGAATTTGCCATTTTACGGTTGTTCCGGATCTTCCAGAGGGCTCCATGATGACTGCTCGAGGGATAAATTTGCCCAGAAATGGCATATACAATATAGCAAATACAGTTGGGATCATCAGAGCACATATTTGCAAGCAATTTTATGTTTCATAACACGAAACTCGAAAATTTGGTGCCAAATTGAGAAGCTCAAACAGTACCTCTTTAGCACAGGTTCCCCGAGGACTAGAGTGGTCAATTTGGATGAATCACCCCGTGGGCTTGTTATTGGAACCTACAGCTTTCGTTTGGTGCCTAAAGATCGAAAATCGGTTGAAATTTGAGTTTTTGTGATCGAGATGAAATCTTGGGTCCAAATGGACCCCAATGCACAATGTGTAACTTTTTTCTGATGCATTAGGAAGGTTAATTAGTTGGAAGCAACGAGTGAGTTAAGAGCTGAGTAGAATCGATACGTTTGCGAACGTTTTGACAGTTTTCCCATGGAAAAACTGTCAAAACGTACACAAACGTAGCTATTCTGCTCAGCTCTTTATATATTGAACAACTTAAAAGAAGCGTTCTATGCACAGTGGACTTTGACTTTGACATTTGTAATTTTAATGCTCAAGCTTCCTACAGAACTATTATGACTACAAATTATTCGTATAATAAAATAGGTTTATGCATGCATTGCATGTTATTATATTAGGTTTAAATGATACCAGCAGCATTTGATCATGCAAAAATGACCACCATATCTTGAGTATTACGCCTTTGAACGAGTCGAAAAATAATCGCAATGGCCGCACGTTTTCATACTCCTGAGATAATTCTGATAATTTTAAAAAAAATTGAATGTCTCAGTGACGTATTCGGTGTTCTGCTGGCTCTTGTTTTCAAAATGGACCATTCGATTCTATTGAAATTCCAGCGAGTTGGAAGGCCATGTCTTTTTGTTTAAAAATCCTGGAAAAAGCATCCACATATACTAATCCTTATTGCCTATGAGCTGACACCTAGTATTGCCAGAAAAAAACATTTGTTATAGCTTACGGAGCTGCATATCCCAAAGAACTTTTGAGTGAGTCAATTATTACCTTTTTTGCTCTGTAGAAGCAAACTGCCAAATTCTGTACGGATAATTTGCACATACCCTGTATTGATGGCTTACGAGCCTCTTGAAAGAAGGCTTTGGCGCTTCTCGTAGAGAGGCTTTCGCACTTTGGCTTTCGGCTTTGGAAGGAGGCTATCGGCCCTCTCGGAAGGAGGCTTCCAGGCCTCTTGAAAGAAGGCTTGCAGGCCTCTTGAAAGAAGGCTTGCAGACATCATGGAAGGAGGCTCCCGAACTTCTTGAAAGCAGACTTCCGAGCCTCTTGAAAGGAGGCTTCCGAGCCTCTTGAAAGGAGGCTTCCGAGCCTCTGGAAAGGAGGCTTCCGAGCCTCTTGAAAGGAAGCTTCCGAGCCTCTTGAAAGGAGGCTTCCGAGCCTCTTGAAAGGAGGCTTCCGAGCCTCTTGAAAGGAGGCTTCATCAGCCTCTTGAAAGGAGGCTTCAAGAGCCTCTTGAAAGAAGGCTTCAAGAGCCTCTTGAAAGAAGGCTTCAAGAGCCTCTTGAAAGGAGGCTTCAAGAGCCTCTTGAAAGGAGGCTTCAAGAGCCTCTTGAAAGGAGGCTTCAAGAGCCTCTTGAAAGGAGGCTTCAAGAGCCTCTTGAAAGGAGGCTTCAAGAGCCTCTTGAAAGGAGGCTTCAAGAGCCTCTTGAAAGGAGGCTTCAAGAGCCTCTTGAAGGAGGCTTCAAGAGCCTCTTGAAGGAGGCTTCAAGAGCCTCTTGAAAGGAGGCTTCAAGAGCCTCTTGAAGGAGGCTTCAAGAGCCTCTTGAAAGGAGGCTTCAAGAGCCTCTTGAAGGAGGCTTCAAGAGCCTCTTGAAAGGAGGCTTCAAGAGCCTCTTGAAAGGAGGCTTCAAGAGCCTCTTGAAAGGAGGCTTCAAGAGCCTCTTGAAAGGAGGCTTCAAGAGCCTCTTGAAAGGAGGCTTCAAGAGCCTCTTGAAAGGAGGCTTCAAGAGCCTCTTGAAAGGAGGCTTCAAGAGCCTCTTGAAAGGAGGCTTCAAGAGCCTCTTGAAAGGAGGCTTCAAGAGCCTCTTGAAGGAGGCTTCAAGAGCCTCTTGAAAGGAGGCTTCAAGAGCCTCTTGAAGGAGGCTTCAAGAGCCTCTTGAAGGAGGCTTCAAGAGTCTCTTGAAAGGAGGCTTCAAGAGCCTCTTGAAAGGAGGCTTCAAGAGCCTCTTGTAAGGAGGCTTCAAGAGCCTCTTGAAAGGAGGCTTCAAGAGCCTCTTGAAAGGAGGCTTCAAGAGGCTCTTGAAAGGAGGCTTCAAGAGCCTCTTGAAAGGAGGCTTCAAGAGCCTCCTGAAAGGAGGCTTCAAGAGCCTCTTGAAGGAGGCTTCAAGAGCCTCTTGAAGGAGGCTTCAAGAGCCTCTTGAAAGGAGGATTCAGGAGCCTCTTGAAAGGAGGCTTCAAGAGCCTCTTGAAAGGAGGCTTCAAGAGCCTCTTGAAAGGAGGCTTCCAAGAGCCTCTTGAAAGGAGGCTTCCAAGAGCCTCTTGAAAGGAGGCTTCCAAGAGCCTCTTGAAAGGAGGCTTCCAAGAGCCTCTTGAAAGGAGGCTTCCGAGCCTCTTGAAAGGAGGCTTCCGAGCCTCTTGAAAGGAGGCTTCCGAGCCTCTTGAAAGTAGGCTTTCGAGCCTCCCCCCTTAAATTCACACTCTTTACATTCTCTTTTGTTTTGTTTGGACAAACGACAATGTCAGCCGTAATGAAATTTTCGGGCAAATGACAATGTCCCTTTCTGCCAAACAACCGCCAAATAATATGTTCAGCCAAATGACATTTTCGGCTAAACGATGATTTCGGCCATACGGCATTTACGACCGTATGATCCGTACGTCCAAATGACCTTTCCTGCTATACGACCATTTCGGCCAAATGAAAAATTTGTTTGTTTTCCTTTTTCTGCCATATGTCACTTGCAGTCAAAAGACACTTTCAGCCGAATCGTTTTCGGCCTATTAACCGTTTCGGCCAAACGTCCAATTCGATCCAATGGGTTTCGGTCTAACCTATTATTCGGCCAAGTGACATTCAGCAAAATGGTGTTCGACCAAACTATCCTTCCCCATTTCTGCTAAATTACATTTGCTCCACACTACCATTACTGAATCATGGGTGAACAGAAAGAGGCTATTTCTTCACCGAAAAACATTAGCACACAAACATACTCTCCAGGAGTGCAAGTATACCTGAACCCGGTGGTCATGATCTATCATGTATTAATAAACTAATACTAATAATTGTCTAGATCAACCGCTTTAAAATCGTTAATGTCAAAATCGATTAAAAAAATTGACCAAGTAATTAGAACGATATAATATAATGAAAGTAATCCCAATTAATTACTCCTACTTTGCATTATTCCAGTAACTCCAAGAATAGTGTTCTATATGTGGTTTTCCTTTTTTCAAACGTTTCCCAATGTTATACTTTTATACTATACTGGCAAACCCAAAATCCGCAAGGACGTGACCAGAACAAATCTAGATCATTTAAAAAAAAAGTCTTGCCTCCAGGTAGTGGTTGGTCTCATCATTATCGGTGGTAATGGTAGAAAGTGATGCCACACTCGAACAATAAATCGAACCTTCACCACCTACAAGTTTATGAGAATCTCTTAACGCTAATCATGTCAACTCAAAAAGTGATATTAAGGAAGATACTATTTGCGCACATTTGCGCAGAACGATCATCATATCTCCAAAAAGATAAATAAATAGGCTTTGAAATGGCATGCGTGGTCTAGTTAAAAGTCAAGTTGAACAACATTATAATTTCGCCATACAATACAAACTCAACAATTTATTTTCCCTTTTTTTCCACCTTGGAATCACTGTGTGACAATATTTACGTGGGGTTTTTAAAATGTCTCATGTTTTGGCCAGCACACCGAAAGCACACCTGGAGACACCCAAATAGTGAAACTTGCAACCAGATAGACCATGTTTTGGTGGATAGGCGCCATTTCTCGGATGTTATCGATGTACGGACATTCAGAGGTCCGAACATTGACTCTGATCACCCTCGTTGTCAGTAAAATTCGATCACGGTTGTCAACTGTATCGAACGAAAGATCACAGCGAACGATGCGTTACAATATCCATCGATTGTCGGCGGAAGGAGTATCGGCTGAGTACTTTCAACTATTAAAAAAGGACTATTAAAAAAGATGACGGGTCTTTTACCAAGACAACTTATGAAACATTAGAAGTAATGATGCAAACACACTTCCGTGTTCTATCATTATTGCACATGAAGACCAGAATATATCCGTTTTGCAAACTAGTGTAAATGAAGCCAGGTGAGATATTCAACAAACGAAAAAAATCACTGGGATGAATTGCACCAGGAGCAATGCTGGCATTCTGGCCAATGAAATATTCACTGAACAGAAAGTTGAATGGGCGATTGGTTCACTTGAACCCTTCAAATCTCCAGGTAGGGATGGAATTTTTCCTGTACTACTACAGAAGGGAAAAGCAATTTTAACACCCGTTCTGACTAAGATGTTCCAATCGAGCTTAATATTAGGCTATATTCCGACTGCATGGCGGGAGTGCGTGTCACATTTATCCCAAAAGCTAATAAGAAGGATAAATCATCCCCAAAATCCTTCAGACCAATTAGCTTATCGTCCATTATACTAAAAATAATGGAAAAACTAATAGATGAGCACATAAAATCATCTTATTTAACGAATACTCCTCTGAGCAAAAATCAGTTTGCATATCAGGAGGGTAAATCTTCAGTTACAGCGCTTCACAAGTTAGTTACAAAGTTGGAAAGATCTTTTGCAGCAAAAGAAATTTCACTTGCAGCGTTCCTCGACATTGAAGGAGCATTCGATAACACATCTCACAGTTCAATGAAGAATGCTATGTTGAAACGAGGTTTCGATGTATGCATTGTTGACTGGATTGGCGAGATGTTATCAAAACGAGAAATATCGGCAAACCTTGGAAGCTCATCAATTAGTGTGAGAGCAGTAAAGGTGTGCCCTCAAGGAGGCGTACTATCACCTCTATTGTGGTCTTTAATCGTTGACGATCTTCTCAAACAACTGGAGGCTCGAGGCTTCGAGATAATTGGCTTCGCAGATGATATAGTTATATTGGTGAGAGGAAAATATGACTGTGTTATTTCTAATAGAATGCAAATTGCCCTAAATTTCATCACATTATGGTGTGAAAACGAAGGATTAAACATAAACCCTTCAAAAGCCACACTAGTGGCGTTTACAAGGAGAAGAAATTATTCTTTACCTACATTAAAACTGAAAGGAGCAGATTTGAAACTTTCAAACTCAGTCAAGCATCTTGGCGTTCGACTTGACAGTAAGCTGAATTGGAACTTACATCTTGAAGAAGCATTAAGCAAAGCTACAAATGCTTTATGGATAAGTAAGGCGACGTTCGGTAAAAAGTGGGGACTTAAGCCAAAAATGATTCAATGGATTTATACGGCGATTGTGAAACCCAGAATATCATATGCCGCATTAGTATGGTGGCCAAAAACAAAAGAAAGGGTGGTACAGAAGAAGTTGGGAAAACTTCAAAGATTAGCTACTCTTTCAATAACTGGTGCGATAAGAAGCACGCCGAACACAGCACTAGACGCTTTGCTCCACGTGCTACCATTGGATCAATTTATTCAATTAGAAGCAGAGAAGAGTGCTTTGAAAATCGACAGCTATTCAAACCTCTTCGAAGGTGACCTAACAGGACATCTTAGTATTCTAAACAAAATAAGTATCAACTCACTGATCACAAACAACGATGATTGGATGAGAAGAAGATACAACTTTTATCGATGTTTTGATGTAATTAATCTTGAGCGAAGCACATGGACAAATGGTGGACCAAATCTTCGTTCAGGATCGATTGTGTTTTACACCGATGGTTCAAAACTGAACAATCAAGTTGGAGCAGGCGTGACTGGCCCAGGGACGAATATTTCGATTGGGAAAGTGGCCATCTGTTTTCCAAGCTGAAGTTCAGGCTATTCTTGAATGCTCTAATTTATGCATACGTCGAAATTACAGGCATTCAAATATTTGCATAATGTCTGATAGTCAAGCAGCATTGAATGCTCTGAAATCAGCAAGATGCACATGTAAACTCGTTTGGGAATGTGTTCAGTCACTCCAAACCTTGGGTAGTCGTAACAAAGTGAACCTATATTGGGTTCCTGGTCATTGTGGCATTGAAGGCAATGAACAAGCTGATATGCTGGCAAGACTTGGTTCATCTCGACAATTCATAGGTCCAGAACCTTTTTGTGGTGTATCTGCGTGTTCTCTTAGAATGGAACTGAAATCTTGGGAACATTCAAAAATAGAGGACATTTGGAAGAACACCTTGATTGCGAGGCAGTCTAAACGTTTCATCACACCAAACGTATTTATCACTCGCAAAATCTTAGATCTTTCAAAAAAAGATCTTAACACATATACAGGTCTTGTAACAGGCCATTGCCCGAGCCGTTATCACTTGAAGCTGCTAGGAAAACTTCAAGATGATGTATGTCGCTTCTGCGGTATACATGTGGAAGACTCGGAACATCTGTTATGCCATTGTCCGGCAATTTTTAGAAAAAGATTACAGTTCTTCAACAGGGGCTGATAGAACCCTCTGAAGTTTGGAGAACAAGTCCCAATTTGGTAGTGCGATTCATCAGAACCATAATACCGTATTGGGAAGACGCTGGTAGTCAAGGTGATGCAATTGCTCTACATAGCAATGATGCGTCAACTTGACAAAGCTATATGAAATGGGGCATATATCACAATAGATCTAACAAATGGTCGCAGTAATTAAAATACCCAACAGGGAAAAAAAAAAAATCGGCTGAGTACCGCCAGAAGCTCGACGAACGGATAAGTGCAATCAACGTTAGCGACAACATCAACGATCTATGGGAGTCGATCCATGGAGCGGTGAGCACAACAGCACGAGAAGTGGTAGGCACTGCACAAGGCGACCCAGGATGGGTTGGTTCGATGTGGAGTGTCAGAGAGCGACAGACGAGAAGAACGTTGGCATAAGCCGGATGTTGGTGTCGGTTACCCGATCGAATAGAGATCGGTACAAGGAGGCAAGAGCAGCCGGTGGGTTCGCCGCAGGAAGAAGAAAGAACATGAAGAACAAGTGATTAGCGAGATGCAGGATAAAATGGAGCAGAACGATATGCAGAGGTTCTATGAGTCTGTCAATGGCGTGCGGAGAAAGACAGCGCCATCTCCCGTCATGTGCAACGACCAACAAGGGAATTTGCTGACAGATAAAACCGAAGTGGCTGCCAGGTGGAAGCAATACTTCGAGACTTTGTTGAATAAAGGAAGTGACGGTGCATCGGTGAACAGAATAAATATTAGCGACGATGGACAAGCTGTGGAGTCACCTACACTAGATGAGGTTAAAAAAGCTGTTAAAGAGCTGAAAAACAATAAGGCTGCGGTGAAGGACCAGCTCCCGGCTGAACTTCTCAAACAAGGCAGTGAGCAGCTTTATGAAGTTCTGCACCATATTATGTCGAAAATATGGGAAGACGAGAAAATGCCTGCTAGCTGGTTGGACGGCCTCATTTGCCCTCTCTTTAAGAAAGGGCATAGACTGGAGCACGCCAATTACCGAGGAATAACCTTCCTTAATTCGGCGTACAAAATTATGTCCCGTATTCTGTTCAACAGATTGAGACCACTTGAAGAGTCCTTCGTCGGCAAATACCAAGCAGGTTTTCGTGAGGGCCGATCAACGACGGATCAAATGTTTACCCTGAGACAAATCCTTGATAAATTCCGGGAGCACAACTTGCAGACACATCATCTGTTTATTGCTTTCAAGGTGGCGTACGATTCAGTGAAACGGAATAAATTATGGCAAGTTAAGCTTGAACATGGTTTTCCGGCAAAACTGATACGGCTGATTCGTATAACGTTGGACGGATCGAAATCAAGTGTAAGGGTTGCGGATGAAATATCGACGTCATTTGTTACCTTAGATGGATTAAAGCAGGGTGATGCACTCTCGAACCTACTGTTCAATATAGCGCTCGAGGGAGCGATTAGGAGAGCTGGTGTGCAAAGAAACGGTACCATTATCACAAAATCGCATATGCTTTTGCGATTTGCGGACGATATCGATATTATTGGAATTGATCGCCGTGCCGTGGGAAAGGGAGACAGCGAGGATTGGACTCACGATCAATACCAGCAAAACGAAGTACATGGTCGCTGGCAATCAACGTGGGTTCATTAGTGGTGGTGGTAGCGAAATGGTGCTGGATGGTGAAAAGTTTGAAGTGGTAGAAGAATTTGTGTATCTTGGAACATTAGTGACGTGCGATAATGATGTTACCCTCGAGGTGAAAAGGCGTATTGCAGCTGCAAATAGGGCTTATTACGGACTATGTAACCAGTTTAAGTCCCGTAGTCTGCAAACGAAAACAAAACTCGCGCTGTATACTACTCTGATTCTTCCGGTGGCTTTATACGGCCATGAAACATGGACGTTAAAGGAGGCTGATCGGAGAGCTTTCGGAGTGTTTGAGCGTAAGGTGCTGCGGACAATACTCGGCGGTAAACAGGAGAACGGTATCTGGCAGCGTCGCATGAATCACGAGTTGTACCAGGTGTATAAAGGGCTGGATATTATTAAGCTTATTCAACACGGCAGACTACGGTGGGCTGGTCACGTTGTTCGTATGCCGGAAGAACGTCAAGCGAAGATAATATTTAGTAGAAAGCCCGTGGAAGGCCGCGTTCACGATAGCTTTTTGCAGTTGAAGAGGATAGGAGGGCGCTCAATGTTCAGGGCGACTGGAAGCGATTGGATCGAGTCCAGTGGAGAAGGATACTCCATTGGGAGTCACGGCGTGTGTATGGGGGACCTTTATGACAAAAAAATGAGCATCGCCAAAACTTTCACTACGTGAAAATATAGCTCTTAAGCTTTCATTTCGTGACTATTTGAAAAAAATCTACCGAGGGGTCTCGAACAACTTTTTTTTTCTCCCTGAAACGGATCTTTGTAGTTGGAAGACCAACGATTATTATTTATCGCGTCCCATTTAAAATGAGATTCCTGGATTTTTTTATTCCAATAATCGTATATAAACTCAGGGGTACCGAAATTACCAAGTTATAGTCTAAATTAATAGTTTGTTGGAGCTCAAGCGTCAAAGTGCATGACGAAGCCAAACTCGATATATTTATGTTATCCCCTGCAAACAGCTAAGAAAGGCTTGGATGGAGATTATGCTCAGCATCGTCATCTTATGCACATATACACCCAATTCTTTCCCAAATATATACCAAAATTGAAACTTTGGTGGTAAATTTGATGGTAAAAAAAATGGTAATTTGGCTTAGAAACCTCGCAGTTAATAACTGTGGAAGTGCTGATTGAACACTCAACTGTGAGGCGGCAATGTCTTAGTGGGGAATGTAATGCCAAAACGAAGAAGGAGAAGTAATGTAGATACACATAATTCACTTTTTACACTTTTTTCTGTCGTATTTTTGATTGTGTTACTTCAATTTACCACTAAAACTACCCAGCATGCTCATAGAAATCCTTAATACCTCATTCAAATAGAAATCAGATTTCAATTGATATACGGTAAACAGATGAGCGCAAATGCTAATGCTAAGTGCACAATAAAGGCAAAAATGGAAGTAAATATCTAGCTTTTAGTTTAAAATAAAATCTCTTCTGATTTCAGTGACATGCGTATATAAAATCTTAAAAATATGTACTGTATTTTCTCCTAGAGATCATATCGCTGCGATGCGTAGTTGATGGGAACGAGTAATTCATCCAAACAAGCAAATTCATTTTACTACAAATGTTGTGGCAAACATGCAACTTTCTATGATATTGCACTGCGTGGGCTTGGAGAAATACTCATTCGAAACGATTATTTTCACTCGAAATTCATTACCAATTTAAAAATTAATCCACTTTTCATTGTGTTGTCGCATTATTGCTATTTTGCTTTTGGCAATCACTTTCAATAACGTTCAATTATTTGGTCAAGCCGAATACCACCAACATAAAACGCAAACACAAAACCTGGACGATCAGAACCAGGGTAGTTTTAGAAGTTTTTGGAGAAGAGTTTGAATTTTTAGACACAAAAATCGTGCTGAAGGGATGACTCTAATAAAATCTAAATTGCCTAAGAGTTCAGAAAAGTTAACCAGTAAACGAAAATCAATCTCCTGCCCTATGCATCAAATGCACCTTCTTCTAAAAAGACACTTATTTTCATGACTCTTGGTACAACCACCAGACTTTGAAGTAATCGATGAGCTTTACTTTTATTCATCTATCTAGTGGAAAAAATCTAGCTCAACAATGATCAGAAGCGTAATTTATAAAAGCTTTACTAATTATAAAGCCCCGTTAATATTTATAAAATCTCCATAGAATAAAATGTATTCCTTACTTTCAAAACCAAAAATATCTTTATAAAAGCATCCCACATAGAAATGCCGAGGAAATGTCCAACCTAAACATTTCCTAGACCGAACCGGGAATACAACTCAGCCCCCTGCAGCATGGTCTTGGCATGCTTATCTCGGTAGGTTCAAATAGTTTTATATTATCTTGGAAATGTTATAAAAAATCATTAGGTTTTCAGAAATCGTTATGTCTTGAATGTCGGAATCCTGTCGTTTTTTGAGCTCAAACAATCAATTTGAAATTTCTCAATTAGGTATCTGGAATAATTTCTACGAATTTCGCTAATTTTCATTTAAATCCAAAAAGTATAAAATTGAAACTAATCAAACACTGTTAAAAATATTAGTGGGCTCAACCCCTGCGAAGCAGTATGTTTGCTAGCCAAATGTTGAACTTAATAGTTTTGGCTCCGTCATGCTTTTCCATATTTGAGCCTTTTAAATTAGGTTCAAAATAAAAGAACATGAAGAATATACTTGCATTTAATTCATGAAAAATAGTTTAAAAAAATAAATGACGAGTCAACTCGTGAGGGACTCCTGACTGGCAGCTGGTATTAGATTAGAATGCAGGTTCCATTTGGAAAGGAAAAAAAAAGTTGTTCGGGATCCCCCGGTAGATTTTTTTAAAATACCCAAGAAATGAAAGATAAGAAGCTATATTTTCACGTAGTTGAAATTTTAGTGATGCTCATTTTTTTGTGATAATATTGTTCTACTGAACACGCCGTGGAGTAGGTTCATCGAAGAGCTGTAGCCCATCAAGTATCAAGTAAGTATCAATGTTTTGGCCAGACCCAACTTTTTTCACTCACAATTAGCCCCGTCAGTTTATGCTATTATCAATTGGATAATGAGTTCCTAAACAAACTTCAGGATTCTCCAATCCAATCTTCTTCCATTTTGAATAACAATTTTTCACCGACAATTTTAACAGTTTGGTTGCACAATGAGAAAGAAAATAAAAACTTTGTTTCCCCTGGCAAAATGCTGCTAAGTGCTAGTACATACTTACCGATGGAATACTCAATACAGCTCCGTGGGGAAAGATTACGAACAAAAATTTGCGACCGGTCACGGGCATGGCATACTGCGTTTCTCAGACATTGCAATCACACTTCCAATGGAGAATTTCGCATAATTGTTTCTCTATTTTAAGTTTTTTTTTTAAATTTGAAATTAATATTTCAAAGTTGGATCTCAGATTGAAATTCTTCTAAACATTAGAATTCTATTTCACGAAAAAAAATAAAGAAAAGAAAGTGGCGAAAATGCTCAGAAACTTACTCAGAATTTTGTAATTTCCCACAACTTTGGTCAAAGTCTTATTAGTTATATTTTTTGGCATTACATATCCCACTGGGACAGAGCCGCCTCGCAGCTTAGTGTTCATTAAGCATTTCCACAGTTATTAATTACGAGGTTTCTAAACCAAGTTACCATTTTTGCATTCGTATATCATGAGGCTAACACACTTTTATGCCCAGAGATGTCGAGACAGACTTTACTCTACTGTATCTTCCTGATATAGAGAAAGCAGTTCACAGTATTCAGACCCGAAGGTTTGACAATATAATTCCTCGGTGATTGTACGACAATTCCCCGAAAACCAATTCCCCGAATGCGATTTCCCCGAATGCAATTTCCCGAATAACAGTTCCCCAGAATGTAACATTTCCCCGAATGTAACAATTCCCCGAATGAAACAATTCCCCGAATGTAACATTTCCCCGAATGCTTCTCTTCTTTTTGAGTACGGCACAAAGCGATTGGAGAATTTCTGATCCGGAGGTTGCGAGTTCGATTCTCGGTTCGGCTTAGGATGCTTCCGGGTGAGAAGCATTTTCGGCTCTTTGAACACAGTGTGTCCATTGCACTTGCCACACAAGACATTCATGCAACTAGCAGGCACGGGAAAGCTTTCAATAACTGTGGAAATGCTAGTAGAACACTAAGTTGAAAACAGTCCAAGGCGAAGTGAAGAGATATTGCTTTCTTCAAATGTATTAGTATCCTTGGTATGATGAATTCATCTGCCCGGTTTAAAGCAAAAGGAAGTGACAATGTCTTCCTCAAATGAACACATTTGCCCGGTATAAGGCAAAGAGGAAAGATAGTCCCTTCTTTAAATGAACTCGTTTGTCTGAAATAAAGTGAATCAATGAGACAGTGCCTTCTTTAAATGATCCCGTCTACCCGATGTAATGCTAATGGAGGAGATAATGCCTTCTTTATATAAACTCGTCTATCCAGTATAAAGCGTCTCGCGAAAGAACGTCTGTCCATAATAAGGCAAGAAGACGAGATAATTCGTTCACTATAGGAGCGCGCTTGCCAGATATAATGAAAGATTGATATGGAGCAATTATATGTTTCAAAACTGCTGCTATGCTACACTTATCCAAGAAAAAGCCAATTTTTAGAACAATCTGAAAAAAAGCCTAATGCTATTCTGAGAAAATGAATTCGACAAAATGTTTTTCGATTATTATACATTCAATACATATTGCTTATATATTTTTTCCTTATTCTGGCCAAATTGGCATCAAAATAAGAGAGCATTAATCCTTATTATCATTCTCAATTCATTCATATTTGCATTATTTCGAGCTAACGCCTATTTCTGAAGAAGGGACCACAACTACCATTGCCTTACTTCGTGGAAATGATTTCTTTTAAAGAACGGATTACATCCACATTATCTTATTTCGGGCAGACACGTGTTATTAAAGATAGAATAATAACAATAATAATCTGGGGAAACACTCCCTAAAGAAGCAACGCATTTACCGTTGCATTAGTCCGAGCAAATGCATTATTTTTAAAGAAGGAATCACATTCACCATTGCATTAGTCCGGGCAAACGCAATATTTTTGTTTAAAAGGATTCACATCAACCATTGCCTCAAACTTCTCAAGAAGGTATTTACAGGACAGGAGTTTAATTTCGGAAGTAAAAAAAAAATTATCAAAAACGCTTTCATGCGCAGTTGCCATTTGCGATTCTGTTTTAAAAAAACACAGCCGTTGTACAACTATTATAGATCAAAAAGCACCTTGGAAATCACTCTACCCTGATATTTCTATAATTTAAAAACACATCTTGGAGGATCAAGAACATCTAATACTACGACAGGATATTGAGCTGATAAGCGTAGCATAGTTACGGTGTACTTTGTAGATTGGACGCTAGTGTCCTGTTTTTGTTTTGAAATCTTTATTCAAATTGCTATCAGAAATCAAGGAAGGTGTGAATCAATCTATGATCAAAATCACGAAAGCGAGGATAACTACTCCTGGCCACGCCCATCTTCACCAAAGGATATTGCGCTGGTAATGTCCAATAAGACACACTTGAACGTATCTTTAAACGCTGCTTTTTACAGTCGATTGCGAAGATGTGTTTGTAAGAGGTACTATATGTTTTCGGGGAATTGTTCCATTCGGGGAAATGTTACATTCGGGGAATTGTTACATTCGGGGAAATTGCATTCGGGGAATTGGTTTTCGGGGAATTGTCGTACAATCTTCCTCGGTATAATACCAAATATTATACAATTTCTTATATCGAAACACTGGATCAAATTTACAATGTTTTATTACAATGTTTTGATTGTACGACAATTCCCCGAATAACAATTCCCTGAATACAATTTCCTGAATGCAATTTCCTGAATAACAATTCCCCGAATGTAACAATTCCCCGAATGTAACAAATCCCCGAATGTAACAATTCCCCGAATGTAACATTTCCCCGAATGCATCACCCTTCTTTTTGAGTGCGGCACAAGGTGATAAGCCATGCGAGCAAAGGCGTATGATTGCCGATTCGGAGGTTGCGAGTTCGATTCTATGGTCGGCCTAAGATCCCTTAGGGTGGGAGGCATTTTCGGCTCCTTGTGCACAGTGTATCCATTGTACTTGCTACACAAGACAATCATGCAACTGGCAAGTACGGGAAAGCTTTCAATAACTGTGAAAATGATAATAGAACACTAAGTTGAAAAACAGCCCGAATTACAGATAGAATGCAGAGCCACTGAAGATAAAGATAATGCACTGAAAGAAGGCAATGCTTCTTTGAATGAAAACATTTGTCAGGTGAAGTGAGGAAATAATGTTTACTTTAAATAAATAAGTTTGCTCGGTATGATGAACGCATCTACCCGGTTCGAAGCCAAGGAAATGTCTTCATGAACCCGTCTGTCCAATATAAGACGACTGTAGGAGATAATGCTTTCTTTAAATGATAGCATCGCCTGGTATTTGGGGAAAGGAAGTGATAATGTCTTCCTCAACTAAACACATTTGCCCGGTATAAGGCAAAGAGGATAAATAGCCTCCTCTTTACATAAACTCGTTTGTCTGGAATAAAGTGAAAAAATGAAACAACGCCTTCTTTAAATCACCGGACAGACGCGGAGAATGGAGCAGATAATCCCTTCTTCTAACTCGTCTATCCGGTATACGGCATCTCGAGACAGAAATTCTGTCAGCAATAAAGCAAGAAGAGGAGATAATTCGTTTATTAAGCAAGTAGCACGCTTGCCAGGTATAATAAATATTGATATGGAGAAATTATATGTTTCAAAACTGCTGCTATACTACACCACACTTATCTAAGAAAATGCTAATTTGTTTAAGGTGGTTATACAACAAAGCCACAAATCGGCCATCTTGGAAACCACGTGTTTTTTCTAGTGATTTTTCAAGAGCACGAATTGAGAGAACCACAACGCCCATGGGGATGAAACATCCGTAGATCGTTTGTTTACTTATGCTAAACAATCGACTTTAATTTCAGCATTGTACGAAAATTATTACGCTAGATTTGAACTTTTGATAATAGGAGTAGAAAACCGTGTGGTGAATTTAAAATTCACTACATGGCTTGATTGTATAATCACCTTAATACTTATAACATTCTGAAAACGGCATTCTTTCAAAAGTCATTCTGAAAAAGGTATAATCCATCAAAAGTCATACCGCGAAAGTTACAGACTGCCTAATGCTATATTGAGAAAATGAATTCGGTGAAATTTAATACATTTAATACATATTGCGTAATAAGGGATCTTTTATATTTTCCCTTATTCTGGCCAAATTCGCCTGCATCAAAATAAGAGTTCAGGTTAGTCCTTATTCTCATTCTCAATTCATTCATCGTTACATTATTTCGAGCTAACGCCTATTTTTGAAGGACCACATCTACCATTTCCTTACTTCGTAAAAATGCTTTCTTTTAAAGAATGGATCACATCCCCCATTATCATATTCAGGGCATATACATTTTATAAAAGAACAAATAATAACATTAGTTATTTGGTGAAACACCCACTGAAGAAGGACACATTTACCATATCTGTGAAAAAGGTATATACGGGACAGAAGTTTGATTCCGAAGATAGGGAAAATATTTACCAAAAGGCTTTCAATTGGACTTGCAGTTTGATTCTATTTTAGAAAAAAAAACTACATTTGAAAAAACTGTATTATGATATCTTTATAGTTCAACAACACATATTGGAAGATCAACTACATCAAATACTATCAAAGGCTATTCAGCTGATAATCTCCAATAAAACACTCTTGAACGTATACAGTGCGGTGCATTCGTTTAGCCGCACTTCAAAATTATATACGTTTGCTTTTCGTTTCAGTGCAAGAAATCTAATTATGTATGCATGTAGTTGTGAGATCCTCAAATATGTTAACCAACTCCTTCCGACAGCTTATATTGTTATCTGTAGGCAGTACATTTCAGTTTGTCGTGTTTTCTGCTTCCGGGGCGTTGCAAACGTTTAGACGCAGCAAATTTTTTTCGAAATTTTTCTTTAAAGTTTTCATTACATCACAGTTAAAGTAAGTGTTATCTTTGATATTTTTGTAAAACATGCCATTGATTTTGATTTCATCAGATATGGGAAAGGCAAAACGATTGGACAAGGTCGAAAAGGGTCAAATCCGGATTTTGGCTGGTTCAGTTCAATCTAATCGGGAAATTGCTCGAAAGATCAACAGATCAGAGAAAGTTGTGCAGAATTATGAGAAAAATCCCGATAAATATAGTCGTAAGGCATGTACCAAGGGGAATTCCAAATTGTCACTTAGGCAAAAAGGGCAAATTCGTCACGAAGCATCAAAAAATCATTTGAGCTGCCGCCAGATCATCACCAAGCTCGATCTCCCAGTGCACAAAAGTACCGTTAGTTGCGTACTGAATGCATCATCCCACATAAAATGGACAAAACCTAAATCGAAACCGAAGCTTACACTTCAGCACAAAGCCAATCGGTTGAAATTTGCCCAGAACCACATGCACTGGACTAATGAATGGAACCATGTGATTTTTTCTGATGAAAAAAAAATTAACTTGGATGGTCCTGATTGCTACAGCTATTACTGGCACGATTTGAGGGATAAAGAGGTCGTCCGATCCAAAAGAAATTTTGGAGAAGGGACAGTAATGGTATGGGGTGCATTTTCTCGCTATTCTAAGCTTCCGATCTGCTGGATATCTACGAGAATGAACTCGACATCTTACTGTGAGCTCCTGGAAGACGTTTTGATACCTTTTTTGGAGGATTATGCGGATGATTCTGTTGTGTTTCAGCAGGATAATGCCTCAATCCACGTATCTCGCCAATCAAAAGCGTGGTTTGAAGCAAAAGAAATCACCGTTCTGGAATGGCCTGCTTGCAGTCCGGATTGTAACCCTATCGAGAATCTTTGGGGAATAATGGCTTCAAAGGTTTACGCTAATGGACGTCAGTTCAATACCGTAACGGACCTGAAAGCATGCATAAAGGAGTGCTGGGAGCAAATCGAAGAGCAAACGATCCACAACCTTGTTACCTCAATGCCCAAGCGTATCTTTGAAGTCATCAAAAACAAGGGAGGGTCTACCAAGTACTGAAGGATAACAGTGAATGAAAAATTGACAATTATTTTGCTTTTTAAACAGTGCGGCTAAACGAATGCAACACCTATTTTTATTTTTTTCAAGATATAAAGTTTTTAATGAGATCTGCTTTTGAAGAAACTATGTTATTTGTTAAGATTTCAGAAGATAAATAAACTGAATAAAAAACGAAGTGACTCAGTTTTCTTTTCAAATGAAAACATAGCCATATGTTGGTGCGGCTAAACGAATGAGACGCACTGTATTTGAACGCTGCTTTTATTTTCGGTTGCGAAGATGTTGTTTGCAAGAGGGTATTTTATTTTCGGGGAATTGTTCCATTCGGGGAAATGTTACATTCGGGGAAATTGCATTCGGGGAATTGGTTTTCGGGGAATTGTCGTACAATCCAATGTTTTATTATGTTTTATAATATCCAATTTTGGACAAAAATCGTTGCTATTTCCAATGGTTGCATTTAGCAATTGATGGCCCCGTATTCTAAGGGTGATTGATTTAGTTCGAGTTTAAAACATTGTCATTATCAACCAGTGGGGAAATCTTCCACGTTGAAGGCAGTTAAAATGCGATAATACCGTTTTGACTCAAGTTTCGAACATTTGCTTTTTATTGGCCATTTGACTTTATTCGTGTAATTTTTTCCATAGGATCTTGAATTCGTTTATAATCTTGATCTTCAGTAAGGAAAACCGATGAAAATTTATGTTTGAGGGGGCAAAACGCCAGTGCAGTGTACGGAATATAAGGCATGTTTGGTATTTGAGTTAAAACGGGTAAAATCCTTAAAAAGTGTTGCATAAAAAGTTGATAATATCGAGCAAAAACGGAAATTTTAGTCCATTTGAATAATGCACGAATCGGGTGTTGGCAAATATAATTATTCTAAAAAATGGCAACAAGTATTTTTATTACCACCAAATTGGATGATAAAGTTGCATATTTATGTAAAGTTCATTTCACCAGTATTTGTCCTAACAGACACGAAAAAAGCCTCACAAAAATATGTCACCAAAACTCAAGATAAGCAACCATTCCGAAAGGCTCGCACGCATATTTGTTTATTTGTTCCGCTCATTGCTCGCCTCTTGGATATAAGCCCACTCATTTTATTTTGAGAGCTTTTCACAGCAGAACACAATGGGGCCAACGTAATGGAACCCAAAACGAATATTTGCTCACGAACAGTCACCAGCCAACAGGCAACCAACCATCCGAAGGAACGAAACTGAATGCCGAACTTCCGTAGCGTTCATAAATATACGCGACATTATGTATTTGCTTTGTCTGGTTCGACGTTGTTGAGTTGGAACATGGGAACACACCAGAATCAGCACCCCGCAGCTCATTGCAACTGTTTTGGGAACGAAAACAATGCTTGCCGAGTCGTCGTGATCCTGCGGAACACGACTAAGCCCAATACAAGCAAACATCCATTCATGCTTTCTGGGCGTTGACGGGGAAAGTAGTAGAACATGGGTGGTTAAAATCCGGTCATGCATTATTGCTGGAACAGCTGAAATATGATGTGAGTACTAAATGTACAATTTGAACTTTATTGAAGCTCGTTCCTCGTTCAACAGATGGATTTTCAACTTTTTCAGAAAAATGTATCAATCCCTATTTACCTGAATAGTGTCTGAGATACATAATTAGAGAAACTGCACAAAACAGTACATTGACAGCATGATTCGTGATCCTTTCAAGTGCTTTCATGCTTTAAACACAAATTTTGGTCATTTATTGGTCTCCTGTAATTAAATATTCTAATACTATTTGGCAATAGTAATGAATGAAAATACAGTGTTTAATTGATGGCTGGATGTAATATTAGTATTTTTGTTTGCTGTTTCGATGACTTAAGATATCCTGAGCAGTCAGGGCATGGCTTGATAAAGATGGATAATTTTCTCTAATACTATGGGCGTGGAATATTATTTTGCTTAAAAAATAACGCATTCAAAAGATCTCTAACAATAGCTGTGGCAAATTATCCCGCAGCCGTAACTTAAAAAGCCAATTATCAGGAAAATCAGGCTGTTTCGAAAAAAGTTAGTAACATACTTCGGTGAAAATACACTTAGGACAAATTACAATGTTCACAATTGCAACAGATTGTTGTCAAACGAAGCTCTGATGTACATCAGATGAATTTCTTGCTTCGTTTCACATTTTGAAGTCATTTATCAAAAACCGCTGTAGAGCTCTACTGCATCCAACAGAATTTAAAATACCCCATTCTTCCATTCAAAAATCCCATTTGTTCTAAATTGGCTCCCGGTTGCATACTCTGTTGCATTCCGAATCCAACCGGGGATACATGTCCACCATGCACCGGGAGTAGGGTGGGCGGACGTTATCTGCAATCAGTGCATTCCTGCAAGGACAACCCCCCATTCGGGCCATTTCTCGCTTACTTCTATGGTTAAGAAATATCCCAAACGAAATGTTGGAGGGCTGGCAGTGAACAAACGTCCAGATTTCACACTGCCGCTGCTGCTGCTGCAGTAGCACGAAGCAACAGCTGGCCCAGAAAACAGTTGAATGAAAAAGACTGAAATTTATTATTAAAATCTCATCTCTATTCTGTGAATGTGTCGGGGCAAGCGCAGGGCTGATGGATCACTCCAAGTCCAAACCAGGCGAGGTATAGTAAGAAGCACTGGCTGTAGAATAGAGTAGACAAGAACTGAATCTCTGACCAGCCAAGCAATGCTTTTAGTCCCCAGTCTCATGATGCAACGGAAAAGGCCTCCTTTTTTTTGCTCGAGTTTGTAATGCACCCCATCCACAATGGCTCAAGCTTTCTTGCATTTCCTGCCAGGGCAGGTTTGGTTTTCTGTTTGTTTCCATTGAACGACGTACCAACCATTCGTTCGCCGAAAAAGGACACGAGAGTTATGAAAACGATGGGTTGGTGGTTTTTCTGCATCGCATTGAAAATTGTTGCATGTTTTCGTTTTTCGCTCGATGTTCGGGTGGAATCTTCGAGTGCGGTAGGTGGTGGCGGCCTAGGCCTGCACTTATTTGCGGGAACGAACGGAAAATAATTACACTCGGACGAATTGAAAGAACCTGTTGATGCGGGACGGGATTATTCGGATTGGTAGTAATCGGAGGAGAGATGGTTTTAATGGTAAAGTTCATGTTCCTTCTATGGAAATGACCAGAGATGATTGCAATGCATATTGAGCCTTTTGAATATACTTTCTCGATAGTGAGGTACCATAATTAGAAACCCAACTAAATTTCGGTTATTTTTTTTAAAAGAAGATCTAATCAGTTTGATCATTTTTTTTTTCTCATTAGGAAATGTGCCCAAATAAATCATTTCGCTTAATTTATTCTATAATTCAATTTTCCAAATTTTTTTCTTGATTAAAAAAGTTTATTTATTTGCTAAATTAGGCAAAATCTTAATCTTAGTTAATTGATTTTTTTTGGTTTCTGAGATGATTATGGCTTTCCCTGTTTCAATTTCGGATGTAAAGGCACTGAAAAAAATCAATATGGACTAGAAGAACATTTTGTTCGAAAAACTATTTTACCTTAAGCCTAGCTTGCGATGTATGGACGGTTGGTAGAGAAAATAATTTCACCTATCTCGAGACAAAGTTTAGTCCAAATCAAAAGGGACGTTTTTGCCTTTCTCGTAAAACAAAGTTGCACCGAAAGGCTGTCATTTCACTCTAAAAACGAAATTTTACAGGCACATCCAAGAGTGAAGTTTTTCATACTAATCGATACAGTTCGACGGATCGAGGTGATGTCTGTGTGTGTATGTATGTGTGTGTATGTTCCTATGCCTGTATGGTCACTTTTTCAACCTCTAAAACTCACACAATTTTCATGTACTTACACTGCCAAAAATATCTATATAAGATATATGTGTCGCCGTTATAAATTTGTGCAATAGCTTCACCCTAATACAATCGATATAGAACCACACATAAATTACATATTTGCTGATTCGAGACCACATATAAAGTTTATTTGGTTATATATTTTATTAGTAGTTCGCGTGGAGAATGGTTATGTGTGCGCTGATATACATCATAAGTTAAATCTATGGATTTTTGCCAATAAATATGTGTGGATTTTTGGTAGTGTAGGCTTATCCGATTTTATCGCAACAAGTTGCATTCCATAGCGTCACTCTTCTTATTGGATTGTATTTAATTGGATCAAGATTGATCAATGCGTTCGCAGCTGACAGGGAAAATGGTTTAGGCAGTTTCTTCATATTTCCCATATATTTTCCACATATAACGGGCTTGGTGGTCATATGGCTACCGCTTCTGCCTCATACGCAGTTGGTCGTGGGTTCAATCCCAGACCCGTTCCATTTCTTTTACTTTGTATCTTTGTATCTTCATATATTTCTCATGTTCCAGCAATGGCTAGAACTGGAAATGGGCTTTCATCCCGTTCCATCTTCTATTCCTATACCTACAACTTGATTAGTTCTAGCAGATTACTGTTAGAATTCGAAATGAGCGAAAAAGTTCGTTTCGGCATCCAATTAGAATACTACACCACCCTTTCATAATTATCACATTGGCAACCCGTTAACCAAGGCGAACCTCTGCCATAAAACCTGAACCCCAAAATTACAATAATATTCCGCAGGAGCTCGTGGCGAGTGCAGAGGTGTTCTCGGCTTGCAGTGGGCGAGTGACTGCATCATCAATTCCTTCCCATCCCCGATGACCGTGAGGACGTGGCCAGCGCCGTTATTGACTATCCAAAATACTAGAGCTTCTCGGACTGTGCACATTGAGGTTGGAAAGCAAATCCCATGCTTCCATCCATTGGTTCCCTGTGAAATTGGCAGAGTGTAGAATAATCGAAATTTTTTGGTGAAGTCCACCTTTCTTCACTTGTCAACTCACTTTCAGACGCATTCATAGTCGGCACTGGACTGTCAATATTCGATTGAATATTAGTCATTGAATATTTGTGCACCTTCTACAAATTGATAAATTATCTGAAATCTAAACACGTTTTAAATGAGTGAAGTAATTTATCACATAGAACTGAATCCAATGTGCATCCGTGAGGCACTTTCAACGGTAAACATCAATATAAACAATGCTAATTATGATTTTTTCTGCACATAGTAAACACACTTAGTAACAGTCGAATGAATGAGGTCGTGGAGTAGTCGACTGACTATTTCATTCTATGTTTTGAATAATCATGCGATGTTTGTCAAAATTCGGACTGAAGTAGCTTCATGAAAATGAATATTTTACGCTCTGGCAATTGGGATTGTTCTGGTCGATCACGGAGTAGCAACTACGAAATGCACGGTCATCATGCTCATGCTCATGCTCATTTCCCATATATTTTCCACATATCAGATTTTCGAGCAGCAGCAGCGAGGATGGCCACCTTGGATTGCATCCTTAATGCAAAGCTTCTCGACTAACCGATAATGATGATTCCATTCAGAATCTCACAATGATTCCCACGAACATGATTGTGAAGTTCTTTTCGCCTACATAGCTGCAATCTGAGTAATATAACAGCAAAACCAGTCAGTGGAATAGGACGTCGTCAAAGGTGCTATTTTAAAGAGATGTCGGCACAACATTTAAAGTGAAATCGTTTTTTAGTATGGAGGAATCGCTGGTTCTCGACAACTACACATCGCTGAAATGTGAAATTTGGGATAAATGCATTACCATTTTATAATACGCAAGAAAGGCACCGTCACCGCTAGGTGGATTATCCTGTTTTTTTGCAAATCGACCTTCATTTTTTTAAATCTTTTTTTTTCAGTAATCAACTCAATTTATAATATTTCAATTTTTTTTTTGAAAATTTGACTGATTTTGCGATAGTCAAAGAAACAACACTTTTTTGTAGGACTTCAGCTATATCCATTAAAAATAAAATCGGTAAACAAAGTTAAACCCTTTGTGGCTTTTTGGGACAAAGTCTACATGTCCAGAAAGTTTAATTCAAATATGATCGAGTGCTGCCAGCTCCGAATACGATTTGGCGCGAAATGCGTCAATTGGTTCTACTGTAAAACCTCTTTTTACGTTCCCTCGTTTTGCGCCCCTCTTTTTACGCTCAAAATTCCAAATAACGCTCTCTCTTTTTTCGCTCCAAATTCGAAATAACGCTTCCTCTTTTTACGCCCTATAGGAGCGTAAAAAAAGTTACAAGCATTTATATGATGCAAATTTGGATAAGTTTCGGAAGTTGTTTTTAGATGATCTAAGTACTGCGGATGTTCTAGGAACATAATTTATGCTTGCATTTTACTTACTTACTTATGGATCCTGTACACCTCCGGTGGTGCAAAGGACCGACTTGAAAGATCTCCATCCTGAGCGTTGCCCAGCTATCGCTTTAACCTGTTGCCAGGTTAGATTTCGGTCGACTTCTTTTATTTCTTTATTGAGGCTTCGCCGCCATGAGCCTCTGGGTCTGCCTCTGCTGCGATGTCCCGCTGGGTTCCAGTCTAATGCTTGTTTACAGATTTCGTTTTCGCCCCTACTTAAGGTGTGGCCGATCCAGCCCCAATTCTGATCCAGAATTTCTGTTGCTATCGGCCTCTGGTGACAACGACGATGGAGCTCGTTGTTTGAGATCCACTTGTGAGGGCACCAGGCCCGAATTATATACCACAGGCATCTGTTAATGAACACCGGCAGCCGTTGAGTGTTCTCCACTGATACACACCATATTTCGCTAGCGTATAACAGCACAGATTTCACGTTAGAGTCGAAAATTCGTATTTTGGTGCGTTCACTTATCTGCCTGTTTTTCCAGATATTTCTTAAACTCGCAAAGGCAGCCCTTGCTTTCTTGATCCGTGCGCCTATGTCGATCTTGGTACCGCCGTCCGACGCCATTTGGCTACCAAGATATTGGAAGCTTTCAACATTCTCCACTGGTAGCCCGGCTACTGTGAAACTGGAAGGAGTCGCCGTGTTTACATCCAACGATTTGGTTTTGTTGACGTTGATGACTAAACCTGCCGAAGAGGAGCGCTCGGCAAGGTCGTTGAGCTTACTCTGCATATCAGAGCGCCGTTGCGCGAGGAGTGCAACGTCATCAGCCAATTCGAAGTCGTTTAGATGCTCCATGGTTATAGGCTGCCATAACAGCCCGCGGTTTGGTTCACGGTCAATCGCACCTACCAGAATCTCATCGATAACGATGAGGAACAGTAACGGTGATAGGATGCATCCTTGCCTCACACCAGCTACGACCCGGATAGGGTCGGACAGGACCCCATTGTGCAGCACTCTACACGAAAAGGCCTCGTACTGTGCTTCGATGAGGCCGATGATTTTCTCAGGAACTCCCTTGCGTCTCAGGGCGCCCCACATATTCTCGTGATTGAGACGGTCGAAAGCTTTTTCGTAGTCAATGAATACCAAGTAAAGGGACTCTTGGAATTCGTTGACCTGCTCCAGAATGATGCGGAGCCTGACAATATGGTCCACACAGGATCTTCCGGCACGGAATCCGGCTTGCTGCCGCCGGAGAGTCGCATCGATCTTCTCCTGAATCCGGGCTAGGATAATTTTGCACAGAACTTTGAGAACGGTACACAGCAACATAATGCCTCGCCAGTTATCGCATACAGTCAGGTCACCCTTTACTAAGATACCTTGCATCCAGTCGACCGGGAAAGTTGCGGTGTCCCAGATATTATGAAATAAACGATGCAGTAGTTGAGCGGATGTCATGGGGTCAGCTTTGAGCATCTCGGCTGATATGCGGTCAACCCCTGGGGCTTTATTCGATTTCATGCTTTGGATGGCTGTTTGAATCTCTAGCAGTGATGGAGCTTCGGTATTGACGCGTGTTATACGTCGGATCCTAGGCAGATCATGCCGAGGTGGTGATGGCCTGGCTGGCACTTGAAAAAGTTGTTCGAAGTGCTCAAACCAGCGTTTCAGCTGGTCAGTTGGGTCGGTCAATAACTGATCATTCGCGTCTTTCACAGGCATCGTTGCATTCATCTTCGCCCGGCTTAAGCGTCGTGAGATATCGTAGAGGAGGCGAATGTCCCCGGTTGCGGCGGCTCTCTCTCCTTCGTCGGCCAGAGAGTCTGCCCACGCTCGCTTGTCCCGTCGACATGAGCGTTTTACTTCCTTCTCTAGAGCCGTGTATCGTTGACGGGCTAAAACTCTGGCTTCTCTGGTTTTGTTCGCTCTATCGCGGCTTTGGCTTCTCTTCGCTCCTCTATCTTCCTCCAGGTCTCCTCGGTGATCCATTGTTTTCTCTGGGTGCGTAGTTCGCCCAGATTGTTCTCGCTGGTGGCGATGAAGGCATTCTTGATGGCGGTCCATTGGTCTTCCACGCTGCCACCTTCCGGAATATCTGCAGCACGCGTCTCCAGTTCTTCAACGAAGGACCGTTTCACCGTGGCATCTTCCAGTCGGCGTGTGTTGAATCGTCGTCCAACTCTTTCCTCCTGCCGACGAATCCGCGCAATGCGCAGGCGTATTTCGCCGATGAGGAGGTGATGATCAGACGCGATATCGGCACTACGTATATTCCGTACATCAAGAAGGCTCCGTTTCCATTTTCGGCTGATGCAGATGTGGTCGATTTGATTTTCTGTAAAGCCGTCACGGGAGACCCACGTGACCTTGTGAACCGGTCGATGAGGGAAGAGCGATCCCCCGATCACCATGTCATTATTATCACAAAATTCTGCGAACAGCTCTCCGTTTTCGCTCATTTCTCCGAGACCATGGCGTCCCATAATGCGCTCATGGTTCGAGTTGTCGGATCCGATCTTCGCATTGAAGATCTTGATATCACCCTTCGGAATTCTATCTACGACGGCATTGAGTTGACTGTAAAAGTTCTCTTTGTCTTGCAGATCGGCAGCATCGGTTGGCGCATAACATTGGATTATAGTAAGGTTTCGGACCCGTGTTCTAAATCTGGCAACGATTATCCTTTCACTTATAGGTTCCCACTTCATAAGCGCAGAGTGTACCTGAGCGCTTAGTAGGAAGCCAACTCCGCGTTGCCGGGGAGCGTGTTCACCTCGTAAACCAGAGTATAGCAGAACTTGTCCCGACGGCGTTCTGTGTTCTCCAAAGTTTGGCCAACGGACTTCACTCAGTCCCAGGATCTCAAGCTTCATGCGGCGTGCCTCATTGGCAAGTTGTGCCAATTTACCCTGCTGGGCTAGGGTTAAAACGTTCCATGTTCCTATTCGTGTCCGTTGTTTCGCGCTAAGAGTCGTCGCCGTAAAATCAGTCCGTATTCTTTCATTATCGGATTATCGAACAAATTGATGTTTCGGGAACAGTAGGTTGTTGGCCCAAGGTTCCCTATCCACCGGGATGGGGCTGCCATCTTAGGTATAGCTTCCGGGAATAGCATTTCATACTCAGCCGCTGGATACCAGAACAGACGCTGTTGGAGCCGCACCTCCTTGGTGGACAGACGCTCGATCAGTCGGGTCAAATTTGTTTAAAGTCCTACCCAACACCTTAATATTATTGAAGCTGTGTGAATAATATTAAGCCATTCAGCTACGCGGACAATTGGTTCTAAAGACCCGCAAAAGGTTGAATTTTGTTCCCCTGTGTAATAGATTTTATTTTAAACACGTGTTAAGTCTATTCCTAATTGGCCTATTCTTTCAAATGACCTATTTGGTCGAATGTTTGTATTACGTCATAAAATTTGTTCGAATCGAACTTTTCGGCCACCAAGTTTTTGGAATGCATTCAGATCCATGTGATAAATTAGAAGCGAGAAGTGTGTAATGAAAGCAAGATGTGAGACGTCTCGCTCATTTATTCCGTTTCTCACTGCTAAGATCTGGTTTCTCATTTCTCTTTTTTTAACTTCGCAGTAAAGAGTCGGAAGAAAGAACTGAGAAGTGATATTCAAGGCGTCTCAGATGAACGGGTTTACCGGCCAAATCACCCAAATCGGGAAACGTCATTATCGCCTGTATCGCCGAACCGTTCGGCCAAATGACCCTTACGGGGCACGAACTATTCGGCAAAATTACATTTTCGACCGTATGACCTTGCGACCGGTTTGGCCAAATGCGCTGTTCAGCCAAAGAATCTTTTCAGCCAAATGACGTTTTCGACCAAATAAAATGTTCGTCCAAATACATATTCGGCGGTATGATCTATTCGGCTGAGTGGCATTCTCGGTCAAATTTAACGGAACGACCCGTTCTTCCTGAAGTCACTCTCAACCAAACGACATTTCAGGCCGAATGTTCAATTCCGCCAATTCTGCCAATTTCGGGCAAACATTCAATTCGGCAAAATGAAATGATGGCTTTCGAGCTAACGTGTTATTCGACCAAATGGCTTTTAGACGAAAAACTTTCGGTCAAACATTCCTTCCTCCTTATGTATTTCGTAAAAAAAAAAAACGTTGGAGATTCATACAGATTGAGCGTAGGGGGAGACCCCCCCTGCGCCGGACACCATTGCATCATCTTATGGAATATTAGATTCTCTATGCTGTAAAATCTGTACAAAATTTGAAAATTAACAAAAATGAAAAAAAAAATTCATGTTTCGCCTTACTTTAGAACAGCGGTTCTCAACCTTTTTCTTGAGAGGTATCCCTTCGAACTTTTGCATTAATTGAGGTACCCCATCTTGAAAGTAAGCTTCTGCCTTTCTTCATAAGAGGCTTCTGAGAGCCTCTTGAATGCCAGCTTTCGAATTACTTAAACGAAGATTTCCTTTGCATCTTGAAAGGACGTTTCTGAGACTCATGGAAACAGCCTCTTGAAACAAAAACCCGGGCTCCTTGAAGCGAGGCTTTCGAGCTCGTTGAAAGGAAGCTTCCGAGCCTCTTAAAAGAAGACTCACGACTTACGAGCCTCTAATATGCTTACAAGCCTTTTGGAAGAAACCTTCCGAGCATTTTGAAAGGCATCTTCCGAACCTTTTGAAAGGAGCCTTCCGAGCTTTTTGAAAGAAGGCTTCCGATTCTTT
Source organism: Armigeres subalbatus (assembly GCF_024139115.2). Classification (NCBI taxonomy): domain Eukaryota; kingdom Metazoa; phylum Arthropoda; class Insecta; order Diptera; family Culicidae; genus Armigeres; species Armigeres subalbatus. Next base: position 94,755,144 of record NC_085140.1, on the reverse strand, counting down.
TTAAAAGAGGCTTCCGAGCCTCTTAAAACGAGGCTTCCGGGTCTCTTGAAAGGAGTCTTCCGGGTCTCTTGATAGCAGGCTTCCGAGCCTTTCGAAAGTAGGCTTTTGATCCTGTTGAAAGGAGGCTTCCAAGCCTTTTGAAAGCCGACTTCCGAGCCTCTTGAAAAAAGGCTTCCAAACTTCTTGAAAGGAGCTTTCCGAACCATTTGAAATGAACCATCCGAGCCTCTTGAAAGGAGCCTTCCGAGCTTTTCGGAAGAAGGCTTCCAACCCTTTTAAAAGGAGGCTGCCGAGCCTCTTGAAAGTAGGCTTCCGGGCATCTTAAAATGTGGCTTCCGGGTCTCTTTAAAGGAATCTTCAAAGCATCTTGAAAGGAGGCTTCCAAGCCTCTTGAAAGCAGACTTCCGAGTCTCTCGAAAGAAGGCTTACGAGCCTCGTGAAAGGAGGCTACCGAGCCTCTTAAAAGAAGGCTTCCAATCCTCCTGAAAGGAGCTTTTCGAATCTTTTGAAAAGAACTTTCCGAGCCTCTTGAAAGGGGCCTTCCGAGCTTTTTGAAAGAAGACTTCCGACTCTCTTAAAATGAGCCGTCCAAGCCTTTTGAAACGAGGCTTCCAGGCCTCTTGAAAGGAGGTTTCCGAGTCTTTTGAAAGCCGGCTTGCAGGCCTTTTAAAAGGAGTCTTCCGAGCTCCTTAAAAGGAACTGCTTGGAAGAAGACTTCCGAGAAGCGTAGAAGGATGCTTCTAATCCTCTTGCAACGAAGTAAACGACCTTTGTTTGAAAAAAAAAACCTTCACGCCTCTTAAAAGGAGGCTTCCGAACCTTTAGATCCTAAATTTTAGTTCATAAGCATATTCTTAACATATTATTCATCATTTTGTTTCGATCAGAAAGATTGCACTGAAGATTTTTTTTTTTGGAAAAAAAAAGTTTATTCGACATTTTATCCGTTTGATCTTTTATTCCGCAGCCCATCATACATAGTACTGGTTGTGGAGGCTTTAGTTTACTGATCGCCTTGCATATGATGTACAAGACAATGTTTTGAAATTAAAAACACACAATTAATAAAACTTTATTATTGAGTTTCGATTAGAATTGAATTATTTGTTTGATAAACTGCCTATATTCATTTTACACCATTTCGAGAAAACAACAAAAAACTGTTTTTAAACAAATAAGCTCCGAATTTTTTGATTTCTTTGATACAGATCAATATTTTTTGGCAAAACTTAAGACCCTGGGGTAATTCCAGTGCAAAAACTGTAGAAGCAGTACTCCATAATTGCACTTTAAAGTACGTGCACATATGTAGTCTCTCGAACAAACGAAAAAAAAAATTATACATTCCAGAACTATTTTTTTTCTCGTACATATTCAAGTATATTTTTGGACGAGAATTCAGAATATATAAAATTCTCATTTTGGCTAAAAATGTTACAATGCAGATTCTCAAACAAACGGTTTAATTGTAATACGTCCGCCATTACGCATTTTTGTCCGAGGTACCCCCTAGGGCCAGCGAAGGTACCCCCAGGGGTACATGTACCCCAGGTTGAGAACCGCTGCTTTAGAAGGTTTGAATCGACAATATTAAAATCAATCGAATGCATTCTGATTATAAGGAGATGATCAATATTGGACATTTTTTCAATAACGGTCATGATTTGTTAGATATATAATGAAACTGTGGTACAAAGTCAATTTCTGTATCCGGTAGCTGTCCCCCGGGTCCGGACAGTAAGATTTTTCATGTGATCAAATAGCCATTCTTTACACCTGTTTTGTTAAACTTACTTCAATTGTTTTGTTCTTCTTGCTTAGGTATCAGAAAGCCACAGAAAAAGGTGAGAATTTGGAGTAGGATGTAATAAATTTAGCTGGAGAGTCGAATAAGCTCTACTAACACATTTCAATATCTACACTCTGTCTGATTTTCAAAATTCGAAGTTTTCGTACAACTAATAGCTTCGGTGATATAAGTCTTATGAAACGAACCTCAGAATCATTTTCTTCAGAATTCGGATTTTCCCGGAAGTGGCCAAAAGTGGTCTTTATATCAAAAAAAAATATTATGCATGCTACGTGTTTTGCAAAAATTGGACCCAAGTCTTTCACAAGGGTCTCCGTAATCGATTCCGGGTGACCCGGGATGTTCCTTTTAAATCGAAAGGGGCCAAAATTGACACTAGAACTCCGACATTTAGTTTCAACATGCATAAAATGCCGAAGATTGATATGGTTTATGATTCATTTAAAGGTATTCTGAAATATGCCCTTAGTTAGAGCCGCGGATCGGTTCCAGCGTGTTTATAAATGGTCATTATGCTTCCAACCTCGTACAGAGGCATCACAAATAAGTTTTTTCCACGATATGGTGATGAAAACACGTTGTTGGTACGAATAACAAGCAAAAAAGTCAAAAATGTCCTCAATGGCCACTCGACTGACCCCACTGGGATTCCGTATGAATCCGGAACTTTGGATCAAACATATCCACTATGATAATTTTTGGGTTATGTCTGAAAATTTCAAACAAATCGGTCAAAATTTGAATGAAAAACGGGCAGTGGGTAATGTCTGTGACATAACCGCTAAGTGGACGTAGGACTTGACTTGACCATGCCTTTAAGATACATAATATGTCCAAATTTCTCACATCAACTATTTTGGATAAATAATCGGCGTTGCATACCATTCCTTGGCAAAATCTTCTCATCAAACCGACACAGAAATCAAATCTATCTCGAACAAGAATCATCAAAAACAATTCAGGAAGAATCTGTCCGGTCACGGAATATTAGCTTCGACAGTGGCAACCTTCCCACTGAAGGATTGCCTGAAATAAGCCACAAGTTGGCCCAGCAGGGGATGTAGGGCCTCCTAATCCGTGCGATAGCGACTGAAGGAGAACATTATTTTTAACTCTTAGAGCCTTGAAAAAGGCTGTTTGCTTCGGCTAAGCCCAAAAAGTAAGAAAACGATCTTTTCAAATAACCGCGAATTTCTAGTGGTGGTATAAAAAAGACTGAATGCTCTGCGAGCGAATGCACTTTTCTTTTATACCTTATTTTGAATCTTCTCTGCTTCCCAATTGGCGGGCCAATCAGCCAGTGTCTTGTATCCCGCTTCTTTGTCATCCAAAGCGTCATCATCATCAACGCGTTCGAGAAGGGCTTCTTCTTTTTTACGCTTGTTGCTCGCTACTGGCGTCTATTTCCTAACGGGACTTTTCGCTTGATACAGGCCAATAAGCCGGGCAAGCGAGCTTAGAATTGCAGTTCAGTTGGGAAGTACGTGTTCTTTTCTGAGACAACATTGTTAGTAGTAGATGGAAGGAAACACCCGGACATGGGATTTAGGGTGATAAGATTTAGAATTGGTAACATGGGACGATCATTCAGTCACGTTCGCTTTGTGTGCGGTCAGTATCAAACAATGTTTATCTAGATATTTCTTGATCAATGCCAAAAAATCCAACATTTGATGAAAAATCGATTGATAGTTTATTAATGTTTGAGCTGTTATCGGTTTTTTTTATCCAAATATTATGTGAGAGATTTGGACATCTAAGTGAAGTCCTTCGTCCACTTCGCGGTTAAATCAGAAAAATTATCCACTGTTAGTTTTGACGCTATTTATGAAAATCACGCATAAAATTTTATCACTAGAATATTGGATTTGGCACCCAAGTACAATTTCTATCCCGAAGGGTATTGAAAGCTTTGATATTGATCTCTATTATTGGCTCTCTGAAGAACCGTTTGTTTTTTGGACATACATGCTGCATCATGTGGCTTTTCTTCAGCCTGTCTCGGCTCATCACCGATGCCGGCCGGTCTCGGCTCGACTCTGCTGCTGCTGCCGGTATCTGCTCAGCGTTGCTGCTTTGGCGGGTCTGTAGGATGGACTGCTGCTGTACTGGCTAGGTTTCGGCTGATGATGGTGGGTTCGATGGTGTCGAGCCGAAAAAGCGGTCGGTGCAGACTTCATTCCCTGCTAAAAGGTGTGAGTGCTGTTCAATCGATGATGCGGTTGCTTCGTTTGTCCCGGTCAGAATGAAAGGAAAAAATCGCGTTGCGCTATCTTATGGCTTCTCGGTAGACCCAGCGGCTGCTCATTCGCTGGTGTCTGCACCAATGAGAACGTGGTAATGGAATGATGCAAGAATTATGCGGTACCCATATTTATAGGTTCCCTTGATCTCAATGTTTTTCATTGAAAACAGTTTCATGCCTATTGAAACAAGTTTTTCGGGTCTTATCAAGCATGGACATGAAAGGCATACTTGAAATCTGTCGATTGAGGGGCTTACTGCAGAAATTCGTCCATTGAGACGAACGCTATTAACGTTTAAAATCTTTCAACACAGCGTAACGCGGTCGATTTGAATATTTTGGAATGACACCCGGTATAGTAAAGAGAGACGTAAGTCCTACGTCAAAACAATGAGGATGTAAAGGTTAATCCATTTAATTCGGTCAAATTGTTATTTTATACAATTTGTCCTTGAATTATTATTTCAACTCAATTTGAATGAAATTTAATTTGGTTAGCTATCGTTCCAGTTTCAAACCTAGCTAATTGGACCCTCGGCGTCCTTTTCGGTGCCGCTTATTCGATGAAAGCTGATAATCTCTTTCAAAAATCATTCCGCAAATAGGTCCGAAGCGTTGATGCCTATTTCCCTGCAGCGGGAGCACACCTTTTCTGCAACCGTGGCAAAATCTCTTTCGCACGCAAAAGACTCATGATTAATGCAAAATATATTCAACTTGCCTTAGGAAGACAAATAGAAAGCTTTTAATCCACCATCGTCCTCGAAAATTCGGTTGTTTCATCTCCGTCCGATGTTGCCGACATCGACGCACCGTCGTCATCCGGTGATTTTTCGCATTACCGCTTCATGGCTTGTTTCCTGGCCCAGCCGGAATATAAATAAGGAATCATGCCCGCCCGTCACACCGGCCAACCCAACCACCACCGCGCGATGAGTCAAACGCTTTCCTGCGTTTCGCACATTTATTAACGCTTTGCCCTGGGCGGGTTGGGCTGCCGTTGTTGCGTTTGCCAGCAATTTGAGTCCGCTATTATGCCGTCATTTTTCATGCGTATTACACCGAATCGTTGGCTTGAGAAGTAGAGGTCAAGGAGTAATAGCAGCATCATGGTTCTGCTTAGGAACATAAAACAATAGCATGATAGTCGAGTACCATTATCGCCATTTCTTGCTACCCAACCAGTTACTAAACCTACCGAACAAAGGGAATCCATCATTTTTGTGTTTCTTTTTATTTGTAAAGAGGTATAACAGAGTATCTACACAATCATCGCAGACCTAAATTATACATTTAGGGCTAAAGCACGCATTCCCATTCATGGTCTAATGCCTGTCGGAATTATCGGAAACAAATTACAATAACCGTTCTTTGCTATAGCTTCACAATATAAAAGCATGTAGCTGGGAATGATCCTTTGATTATTTGTACCCTATAGAAAAACAATAAGTAGCGAGAAGTTCCTTAAACCATTTATATTAAGTATGATTATAATACAAGAATTAAATAATGCTCTTCTAATCGCTTTCTTTTCCTCCGTAACGTGTATTGTTCTTCTTCTTCTTCTTATTTGCATTACATCCGCACACTGGGACAGAGCCGCCTCGCAGCTTGGTGTTCATTAAGCACTTCCACAGTTATTAACTGCGAGGTTTCTAAGCCAGGTTACCATTTTTGCATTCGTATATCATGAGGCTAGCACGATGATACTTTTATGCCCAAGGAAGTCGAGACAATTTCCAATCCGCAATTTAAACCCAGCCACCCTCAGCATGCTCTTGCTTTGTAGCCGCGCGTCTTACCGCACGGCTAAGGAAGGTCCATAATGTGTTTTGTATTGAGGACCAAAAAAAATTGTATGGATCGTTGTGGATGAAAATTAAGCAAACCTCCCGCTCTCTCTAATACAGCGTTGCGTATTTGTGCGGTCCCTAATTGGATCGTTAGTTCCAGATGACAATTCTGAACACCACCCTCTCAACTTGCCTTATAATGAGAATTAATAGAATATTTCGGGCGACACACAAGCTGGCCTCTGTCATCCCTGGCACATGGGAAAAAAATCTGTTAGACTTGTGCGCCGACTGGAATGAACTGGTTGCAATAAAATAGTCAACACAATTTTATGTTACTCCGATAAACAATTCAGTATACATCGTATTATTTGAATGCAAAACTCTATGAAATTTATATTCAATGATCACCATCGAGGTAACGCAAATATTTCCTCCGGCGCACATGTCTGCTGTGAATACGAATTAGGTAATTTCCTGGAGTAAATAGCCAAACCGAAAAGCTCCCCAGCCGCGGTCGGTGTTACGATTATGATGGACGGATGATGATGATGATGATAGGTTGGGCGCGGTACTGAGTGGGTGTTTCCAGCGCTACCCTGAGCTACTACGCACGCAGGACAAGGGGCGAGAAGTGCGAGAAAGCATGGTTGATCTAATTAGCATCGAACGGCTGGCGCGGGAGCAATCAAGGAATTGAGGGTACCTTCGTATTCTTGTGAACTGAGAATGGGGGAGAAGCGGACAGAATGAACCATCGGACAAGCCTCCCGGAATCCAAAAATAATTTCACTCACGTTTTTAAGGGCACCACAATCAGTACGGCAGTAACGCACAACTGTCATTTTTATTAATTCATGACGCAGCATGCGTGAAATAATAAAAATTACAGTTTGTGTCTTGCTTCCGCAATGATCGAGGTGCCCTTGCAAACGCGAGTAAAATTAGTTTGGTATTCCGGGAGGCTCGTGCTTGACGTGCTTTAGACGTGTTTGACGTAAATGAATCGCCTGCTTTGAGCGTGCTTACAGCGGCACACTAGGAGTTAACTTTCTGAAATCAGTATGGCGAAAGGCATCTAAGGTTTGATTTCTCAAAATTAAGCACCTTCATCGAAAAAATATTTGGTAGGCGTAGTAGCGGACACCTTCCTAACTACTTGGTAGCGACGAGTAGAAAATCAGCCACTGCCAATAATTCATTCCTGCAATCAGGATTATAATCTAATGTGGAAAATAAGATAAGTTCTATTTATGACTTTCTTTAGAGAAAATTGTCAAAAATATCAACACCACTAGATTGATTATCAATATGAGCTATCAGGGTTTTCATGTCTCTTGGTTGCTTATGGAAAATGGTTTCAGTAGCATTTGAATAATTTTTCGTGGCAATTTTTATAATATGAAAGCTTAACTGCCCTTCTACGCATAGTTGTCCCATGTTAGTTTTTGTGGATTTTGACTTCTCACCATAGAGCAGTCTATTTTGATGTATACCTTTAGGAAAATCTAACAGATTTCGAACTTTGTTCGGAAAATCATTGAAAACATCAAGTATATTTGTCCCATTGCTTAATTTCTACGCATAATTGTCTCGCGGTGATTAAATTCATTATTATGGTGGATTCTGTTATTTTATGGAGCAACACACATTGGAATAGCATTTTCTGTTTAGATCTTGCAATCTTAGTCTGTTGCACTGGTTTAATGGGGGCAATTTATACAATACTCATTCTAAGCGACATAATCACTTCAACCACGTGGCAGGTTCACTTCCATAGATAAAGCATGTGGAGACATATGTCAATCCCAGTAGTCATTCACGAAATCATGCATTGAACGGGGCTGATATGCGTAGAAACCAAAAAACAAGTGCTCTATTTCTCGGCATAACTGTCCCGCCAAACTATTTTCATGATCGTTGTCGCAAATTCTATTTGTGAGTGAAAAATAAGAATGATTTCAATGAAATTAAGTCTTCTGAATGGTTCTGTGATGTAATAATCTTATATTGCATTGTGGTTATACGCCAGCAATGAAAAATAGTGTTTAATTTCAAATGCCATTTTCTCATTTGTCGTTTTTTGAATTTGGTACAAGCATGCGTAGAACGGCAGTTGATAGGTGTTCAGTTTGCGAAACATGCACACACTTCGAACATTAGAACTGTAACACGTTCTGTAACACCAACTATACTTGTGCTGTCCGTTGCTTAATATATGGAGAATTGCGAAGTGGACTATATTGTTAATATACTATAAGTGTTATTTGGTAACACTCTCCTCGACTCTCTTCTACACAAGACAAGTGAGGTTTGTCACCGTCGTTGTTGATACGGTTGGGAACCTTCCCGAGGTGTGCCAACCGTACGCTATGTGTGTAATGAATACGGGTGGGAAGAAAACTTCACATCGATGGTATGGGGTGATGCTCTGAGAGTGGGAAAATTTATTTTTATTATGCGTGTCTCGGGGTGGCATTCGTGACATAGGTCGTCATGACCAGAAATTGAATAAAAACCGGTGATTCAATGGAAAAACAAGTTCCAGTACAGGAAATGAAGCTATCCACAAATTATTTTAGAGCATAGCAAGAGGGTCATTCCATACCAAGTAACTTAACCACATGTAATCGATTTACACCGATTCGAATCAAATTTCGTGGATTTGCTTATCTATCGACTATATCTCGCGCTCTTGCCATTTTAATAATCTTCCTAAGTTTTTAGCAAATTTGGATGTAATTTGTTTGTGCACACGTCATTTAAAGTTTGAATGGAAATTACTGTGAAAACTGACCCTTACGTGAAAGACAGTTCCATGGAGTGTCTAATGAACTATTTAAATAAAATCAACACATTGACTACACAGAATACTTGTCAAACTGAAAAGCAGTTGTTGTTGCGAAGCGATTTGTCGTTTGGAAGCAAAGTTATGAAGAAAACTAAACTGCTCATTATTGATATTGATGTTATTCTTTTACGTGTTAAACTGAATTTCCTACAACTCGGTATTTCCTTAATAACTTTTTTTGCGAGCATCAAATTGTTTCGCAACAAAGCGGCCTGTTTCCTTGTAGAATTTTCTACATTGCCGATGTTCTCATATGTTTTTAGATCTTGAAGGAAGCGTTGAGGAACGGTTTTCCATAAAAGTTACTATTTTCATAGTAATTTTCATACAAATTTCAAACCGCGCGTACTCACTCAAATTAGCTAAAAATTTAGGAGGATTATTAAAATGGCAAATGCAATCGTTCAAGCATCGGGGGGCAAAAAAGTCAAAATTTGAATCACTCGAATGTGTATGTATGTTGTGTATTATGAATCCCACTCCAGTTGTGGAAATTCTTCGACAAACAAAACATTTTTCATTGATCTATTGGGCATTTTCCGTTGTCCTTTGTCCGTCTGGAAAACGGTGAAGTTGTTTTTATTTTCAATCATCAAGTGCTTCAGGCGGTTTCATGATTTTACATTTTTTTAGATCTTAACAGATCTATAGATGTTCCAGATTTTACACGTTTTCTGATATTTCGATTTTCAGATCTTGGAAGTGACTTAGAGCCTTCCGACTAAGATTATAGTCACGATGACCTAAACTTTTCAGAATATTTTGATATGTTTGATTCCGTACATGAAACTAATTTTCAATATTCCTACATTCTCCAGACCCTTAAGGTTTTTCAAATGCAATTTTCTACTGATTATATAGTCTCTCGAATTCACAGATTCATCATGGAATGCGAAACGTTTTCCGACACGTCCGTACTGCCATCCCATACTGCATAGTTGTCCCATGTCGTTTTTAGTTGATGGCCTTCTTGCTGCCCTAGTGGCCAACCAAAAATTCTATTAATGGCTTTAAGAACTGAAAGAATTGCTGGCAAGCCTAGCCATTATGTCTGAGCAAGTTATTTCTCTATCTTCCTTCTTCCTTCATCCTTCTTCCTTTTTCCTCCTTTTTTTTTCCTTCATCCTTCTTTCTTCTTCCTTCTTCTTTCTTCTTTCTTCCTTCTTCCTTCTGCCTTCTTCGGTCTTTCTTCTTCCTTCTTCATTCTTCCACACTCTTCACACTTCCACTCCACACTCCATAGCACATGTGTTTAGACGATTGACGTCACCCCCACGAAGCCCCTTCCTTCTTCCTTCTTCCATTTTCCATCTTCCTTTTTCTTTCTTCCTTCTTCTCTCTTCCATATTTCTTCTACCTCCTTCCTTTCTCCTTCTTTCCTTCTTCGTTTTTCGTTCTTCGTTCTTCCTTCTTCCTATTTCTTTCTTCCTTATTATGTTTTCCTTCTTACTTTTTCCTTCATATTTCTTCCTTCTCCCTTCTGCCTTTCTTCTTCCTTTCTCCTCTTTCCTTTTCCTTCTTCCTTTTTTCCCTTCTCCTTCTTCCCATTTCCTTCTTTATTCTTTAGTTCTTCTTCCTTCTTCATCCTTTTCCTTCTTCTTTCCTTTTTCTTCTTTCTTCCTTTTTTTCTTTTTAATTCTTGTTTCTTTTTTCTCTCGTCTTTATTGTTTAATCTTTCGTCTTCCTTATTTTTTCCGTTCTTCCTTCTACCTTTTTGCCTTTCTCGTATACTAAGTATATGTAAAGGCTATATGATCACTCCAAAACCAAACTTTTAAAAGAAGGCTCGGAGACCCATAATGTTATATACCAATCGACTCAGCTCGACGAATTGAGGTAATGTCTGTTTGTGTGTATGTATGTACATATGTGTGTGTATGTGTGTATGTGTACAAAATTTTGTAGACAAACTTTTGGGAACTTAGCATTGGCCGAATTACTCGCAACAAGTTCCATTCGACTGAGAATCCTTTCTCATTGTTTGCTATTGAAAATTGACCAGATTGGACTATGGGATCAGAAGTTATGACCAAAGTACTATTTTCTATGCACAAAACACGCTAAAAAGCACTTTCATATTTTTTTGTATTTTTTTATGTGCACGAGAAAGGCACCAACACCGCTAGGTGGATTAATCAGGGTTTTTCCTTCTTTCTTTTGCTTTTTTCCTATTTCTTCTTCCTTCTTTATTCCTTATCCTTCTTTCTTCTTTCTTCCTTCATTCTTATTCCTTATTTCTTCTTCCATCTTCTCTTTTCTTTCTTTCTTCTTCCTTCTCCCTTCTTTCTTCTTCTTTTTATCTTGTTTCTTTTTCCAATTTCCTTCTTTTTTCTTCCGTTTTACTTCTTCCTCACTCCGCACTACTCGCATCTCACTCCCCACTTCTCATTCAGCATAATTGCCATTCGGCCTAATGACCCAGCATCCCCGCATAATTCGAGACGAGAAGATGTTTTTGATGGGATGGAAATAAGAGCTATGTGCCGATCCGTTCCCATACTTGGTATTTTTTATTCAAATTGAATACTAAAATTTTAAGGATAATTTCGAAGAAAATACGAGTGTTTCCATTAAGGTTAATTATAATCATTCATTCATTTATTTAGTCTACATCTAAACAGATAACACTGAATAAACAATTTTACGCCACAATACACGGTTCGAGACCGCATCTCTCCATCCTCGAATACGCCCCACGCTCGCCAAGTCGTTCTGCACCTGGTCTGCCCATCTCGCTCGCTGCGCTCCACGTCGTCTCGTACCTGCCGGATCGGAAGCGAACACCATCTTTGCAGGGTTGCTGTCCGGCATTCTTGCAACATGCCCTGCCCATCGTACCCGTCCGGCTTTAGCTACCTTCTGGATACTTGGTTCGCCGTAGAGCTGGGCGAGCTCATAGTTCATTCTTCGCCGCCACACACCGTCTTCTTGCACACCCCCAAAGATGGTCCTAAGCACCCGTCTCTCGAATACTCCGAGTGCTTGCAAGTCCTCCTCGAGCATTGTCCATGTTTCATGTCCATAGAGGACAACCGGTCTTATTAGCGTCTTGTACATGACACATTTGGTGCGGTGGCGAATCTTTTTTGACCGTAGTTTCTTCTGGAGCCCGTAGTAGGCCCGACTTCCACAGATGATGCGCCTTCGTATTTCACGACTGACATTGTTATCAGCCGTTAGCAAGGATCCGAGGTTATTATAATCAACAGACTTTAAATCGGGTACTCGATTGATTCAAGTACTTCAATTTGATACTTACTTGGTATCGGATTTCAAAGTATCGATTCCAAAAGTACTTACCCTAGCAGCACAAATGTTACACATAGGTTACTGCAACTCATATGTGATCAAATTTAGTCACAATCAAGTTGATGCAACCATTTTTGTCTGATTTGTGCTGCTCGGATAGTATCGTATCATAAATATCGAGTATATAATCGTATTTACTAATATCGATTCATCCCTAGTTATAAGTAACCCATCATTTTTACAAATCATAAACAAGTTACATTGCTACTAGTACGCCTGTGAATATTGGTTACTATCCAGCTTTTTACGCTTGCCATAAACTTAGTGACGGGTGATTCAAACATGATATATGTTGTGTACAGAAATTTGTAGCAGCATCACAGTAGTCTTGAATTCAAGATTGTTTTGTTATCTGTCAAAAAATACTAATGGATGGATGTTTACAAATCGTAACGGTAACATTATTTTGGTTAGTGAATATTTAAAAAAATCTATTCTAACGAATCGTGAGATACCATGTAGGAAAATTGCACAAATTCTTGCCAAGGCTTCGATGTTCACAATGAATAATGTTTAGATGCGACGGTAATCCAGGGAAAAAACTGATTGTGGATTTTCATATGGTGTGCATGCAGAGTTAAAATAAAGTTGATGTGTCGTTTTCTGTATAGGATTATAGGATGGCAGCAAAACAAAAAATCTATTACAAATTAGAAATTTTAGGAAATTTATAAACAATTAGGAAAGGAAATTTATAAAAAAAATTAGGAAATTGCCAATAAAGAAACCAGGGTATGAGCAATAAATAAATATAAAATTTCCACAAATAAAACAAAATTTCCATAAACAATACAGAATTTTCCACAAAACAAAAATAAATAAGCACTTTTAAAAGCAAAAATATCAATTTTCCATAAAGAAATGAAAATGTTCCATGAAAAAAATACAAAATTTCCATAAATAAATAAATATTAGCAATAAACAATTACAAAATTTTCCACAAAATATTTTTTTTTCCATAAAAAATAAAAAATTTTCCACAAAATAATCAATAAAGAGCTAAAAAAAAATTAGAAAATTTCCATAAAAAAATACAAATAAAGCTGATGAAATTTTACATGAACTTTTAAACGCTTTTAAAGAAGGGGTCATCTATGGAAAAAAGCACAGTTTGATTGCTTTTTTATATTTCTTTATGGAAATTTTCTTATTTTTTTATTGCTCTTTATTGATCATTGTGTGGAAAATTTTTATTTTTTTATGGAAAAAATATATTTATTTTGTGGAAATTGCTAATATTGATTTATTTATGGAAATTTTGAATTTTTTTTTAGTTAAACATTTTATTTTTTTTTGTGGAAAATTCTTCTTTTATAATTGCAATTTTTGCTTTTAAAAGTGCTTATTTATTTTTGTTTTGTGGAATTTTTTAATTGGAAATTTTGTTTTATTTGTGGAAATTTTATATTTATTTATTGCTCATACACTGATTTCTTTATTGGCAATTTTCTATTTTTTATGGGAGTTTTCTTGTTTTTTAGGGGGAGTATTTATTTTAGTCTTATAGGATTACTATAATAAATCCTGGATGGAGGCTACCTCAAATGTTTGTGGAGTTTTTGTTACTAGGCAACTACTATTCGGTTAGTCTTTCTGTAACTAATTGAGAACTTCATTGTGACTTGAGTACTTATGACAGTTCAATGTTATGGTTACAATTACAATTCAATGACCCTGTGAATCACTTCTCTGTGGGGGCTGCCTATCCGACACGTGTATACAAATTTAATTAATTTGTGATTGTAGGATTGAGTAAAATTCAACTCAATCCTTCAGTTATCATGGCTTGTTATGATTCGGAACAGTTTTTGCCTTTCTTTTATCGTTGTTCGTTATCTATTGAGAGCGATTTCTGCAAACCCAGGTCCTGACAGAATTTCAGGTAATTTGGTGGTAATTTAGGGCTGGCGTAAAGACAATGTATGTTAATATGGAAATAAGTATGGAAAAATTTAAAACTTGTTAAAGCTTTCCTACAAATGTCAAATCGTATTGAAGCCAGCGGGTAACTCATTTATTTTGAGTCGAACCTAATGCTAAGTTGAAGCTAATTGTACCATTGTACCAATTTATCCATTTGAGAACGCAAAAGTAAAAAAAAACTCACATTTATCTCCTAGAGGTGATGGTGCCTTTGATAAATCGTTTGATTTCACTAAGAGGATCTGCTAACATTGATTCTGAACGATACTTATTGTTAAATTAATGATTTTTGTGTGTGTTACTTCTACGTGAAGTTAAACGATTTACAATGATATGGAAATGCTAATATCATCTTCCAAACTTAGACGCACATGTTCATGATAGAATTAGAGGGGAAAGTATAGAATTGATAGTTCCCCGTTAGGATACGGCAGGCATGAAGAATGTTTTTATAGAAGTCGATTTGAAAGCGAGCGGAGGGCAAATTTGTTGTGATGGCACATATCACACGACCTTCCTTCTGCCAAGCTCCCGTATGAAGGGGGAGGAAAGAATATCAGTGTGGAAGCTGATATATCTCCACTGGCGAAAGGAAGGTGGTTTGATTTGCTCATATGCCATCGCGTGCGGAAGGATTTTCTATCGACGAGTGCTGTCTCCAAATTTCTAATATGACATCAGCATTTAGTCGAATAGGATTTTTATTGCACAGTTCTGTTTTCTCATTGCGTCCGTCTCGTCGCAACCAACTTGGCTGCCTCGGAGAGAACAAAGCAGAGAAAGGCACTGCTGCTGTACCGTCGACCAATAACAGCTGAATTGATGGATGCCCCCATCCGTATCCTAACGGAACTATCAATTCTATACTTTCGCCTCTAATTCTATCATGAACATGTGCGTCTAAGTTTGGAAGATGATATTAGCATTTCCATATCATTGAAACTTATGTTATTTTGAGCAATTGATTTTTATTTTGAAAAATGTGTTAATTTATTTGATTCATTTGAAAGATCACCTTTTTCTGAGCTACCATATATTTTTTACACTCGTAACCATAAATAGAGACAATTTTTGGACATTAGACTGTTTGGCAGATAGCTTGACAGCTCGACCCTTGTTAAAATCAAGTCAGGGATGTTCAATACACGAATCTATTAAGTTTATCGAAATTGATTTAATATTAAAAGTTCCCGTGCACCAAAATTCACAAAATTTCACAAGAAATTCAAAATATGTAATAATCTCAATACCCCTAAAACCCCTATTTTCATTTTTGATCAAACTTTCAAGTAAGTATAGCTTTTTAATCCGTTATTGTCTTTCTCGTATACTGCAAAACTTCTTTTTGTGTCCGAAACGGGGTTTCGCAAATTGAATCAATGCGTTCTTGTTATAGGTTCATGGCAATCCAAGAAATACCTAGAGTAAAGTCTACAGGACTTGAGTCCTACAACCGTACCTAGAGATGCTGCAAAAGTGGTACATGCCCTTTATGGTGCATAGATTTGGATGCGTCTTTGCCATATTTTCACGGTCATCCAAAATATCCTTGGAGTAAATCCGAATGTGATATATGATCACAGTAGGCCACTTTTATTTTATTTATTATTTACTCAGACCGGACTGGCCTGTGCTGTGCATAAAAGGCTATTCATCCTGATCGTGGATCTGGACCTCCGCTTTCTCAAGAACAACGCCCGGGATTTATTTTTATTTCTCGCCAAATTTTTAAAAATAAAATCAACATGTTTTTTTAACAAACTGCCCGAAAAGCACTTCAAACATATATTACAAAAAAAAGTATGTTCGTACCTATAATTGTGTGACAAGTAATCTTATTTTCTTGGGTGATCCATATTTTTTTATTCAAAATATAGATTTTATTGTTGAAAACCCAGATAACTCCACTAGCATTGATGATGCCTTTCTCGATATAATTGCTACACTACACGCCTCAGTATGCCTTACTTCCAAGTAAGTCGAGTCAAGTACGATACAGACGTCCTTGCTGTAGAGGTCGAATTACGTATCTGTCAAAGGTACAATCAAGTGGTGGAATTAAATGGAATTGTACAAACTCGTCTTATATGACAAGTAATTGGTTAAGCTGTCCTACCTAGACCTGTGCGCCGCCGCGCCGCGCCGCCGCCGCCGGTGCTTTTACTCACGCCGCCGCCGCCGACGATTTTGGGTCGGCGCGCCGCCGATCTTAATTTTGCCACGCCGATGACCAATCGCAATAAAAAAAATCAATTGACTTGAGTCGAGTAAAATACGAGACACTGAAGAAGGCCTTACAGTTGAAGACGAAATACGTACCTGTAAAGCAATACAATGTGGGAAATTAATAGGTTAGATGCAGTGGCGTAGCCAGAAAATTGGTCTGGGGGGGGTTTTCTGAACATTTTTTTTTTCGAAAAAAAAATTTTCTTCCAAAAATTTTGTCTTTGGGGGGGGTTTTGTACCCAAAACCACCCCCGTGGCTACGCCACTGGTTAGATGGATAGTTCATGAGTGTTAGTAATGTGGAACTCGTCAGAATCCAATTTCAAATCTACCTTAAGTGATGGTGACTCTAAGGCACTCGTCTAAGTCATTCAGTAGGGCACCTAAACCTGTAGGTGACTCGTCAATTATGTTTGTTGTGGTACTTAAGTTTTTGTGAAGGCTTGAATACATGCCCAAGGCGCCCTCATTCTTATAGCACCTGGCACTGATGTAGGCAAATCATTACAGTTCAGGAATTTAAAGTTAAGTAGCACATTCATTGACAATATTATTTTTTTAATTGTTTAAAATTAATCGGGCCACTCATTTAATCAGTTTTCTTTGTTTTTTTTTTATTTGTGCTATTGGGACTATCTATACTGTGTATGATTCTCCAGTTTACTAATTTTTATTTTGAAATTAATTTTTGAATGTGATTGATAAAACCACTTGGTATATTTTCTTGTAAATTCCTCCTGTTATTCCTCCGAAAAGTTTTCTTGAAAAAAACTTTGAAAATTACTTCAGGAATTCTCCCGGAAATTCCTTACGAATTTTTTCCGAAAATTCCTTCGGAATTTCCATTACGGATTTCTTCAGAAAATCCTTTACAAATTTCTTTCGGAAATTCCTTATGGAATGCATACGAATAAATTGTTTCAGGAATTCCTTCGAAAATCTCGTTAGAGACTTTTTTCGTTCGGAGACTCCGTAAGGAATTCCTTCGGACGTTTCTTTAGCAATTCCTCTAGAAATTTCTTAAAGAATTCCTCTAGAAATTTCATTGAGGTTTTCTTCGTTAATTGTTTAGCAAATCTTTAATTTTCTTGATCATTGCATTCAGAAATTTCTTTGAGAATTCCCTCGTAAATTCCCCCATATGAAATTTCTTACGCAATTAGTCCATAAATTCCTTAAATATTTTTTTTCTGATATTGCATGAAGGATTTCGAAGAAGCTTTCAATCCCTGGTGAAATATCCGAAGAAATTCTTGACGTTTTTTTTTTAAGTTAAAAGACAATTTACTTTTTCCAGATTTAGGAAAAAATCTTGAGGAGTTATCAAATGATTTTTTGGGGTTTTTGAAGAAATTCTTGGAGGGGTTCGTGCAGAAATTTCCAAACGAATTTGAAAGGCATTTTTAAAAGAGAGCCTGAATGGTTTTTCGAAAATATTTCCCGTTAGAACACTTAGAGTGTTTTTGATGGTATTTCTAAAAAACTTCCCAGAAGAATTCCTAAATTATTTTTTTTTAAGGAATGACCGGAGGAATTTCCTAACAGAATTTCAGAGGAAATGCCCACTAATATTTCTGAAGTTATTCCTAGATTTCTTCAGGAATTCCTTCGGATTTTTCCCAAAAATTGATTCGCAATTTTCCAGAAATTCCTTTGAAGATTCGTCCAGGAATTTCCTCGAAATTGCCTTAAAGAGTTCTAGCAAAACTCCTTCGTAAACGAATTTCAGAAAGTTCTTCGGATTCTTTCGGATATTCCTCGTACGGAATTTACTTAGAAGTTCTTCTAAGAACTATTTTGGAATTTCTTGCAAAGTTATGGGATGAAATTTCCTTAAGAAATCCTGAACAAGTTCCTAAAGAAAGTTCTCCGAAAATTCCTTTGGACATACCGTCAAGACTTAGTTCAGAAACTCGGATATTCTTTCTGAAAATCCTTCGCCAATTTCTTCTGAAATATCTGCGGAAAATGATTTAGGAGGAGTTCCTTCTGAAATTGTTTCAGAATTCCTTCACATATTTTCTAAAAACTCCTTAAGCAATGCATCACTACGGAAATTTCTTTAGGCTTTTGAAATTTGCTTAGAAATTTCTTCGAAAATTAATTGATTAAGTTTATTGACATTCTTTGCTGAAATACCCATAGGAATTCTTTCAAAACTATCTTGTGCAATTTCTAGAGAATTTCTTCAGGTAATCCTTTGAAAATTCCTCCTGTAAATTCTTTGGTAACTTTTGACAGCTACCTACAGACACTGAGAAGACTAGATCTGTACACATCGTTAGGATATGCAGACTATTGAATTCTCGGAGTGTTTGACTAGAAAATACTGCGCTCAATACTTGGCGTCGTGGGGGGAAATGGTGAATGGCACAGACGAATGAATGAATCAAGAGTTTTACCAAGTGTACAAAAATGCAGACATAGGCGGGGAAGAGTCTTTTGGCCGAAGCCCATTCGGCCGAAACTCATCTGGCCTGAAGTAATTTGGCCGAATGCGTCATCCGGCCTAATAGGATATTTGGCCGAATAGTACATTTGGCCGAATAGGACATATGGCTGAATATGTTATTTGAAAAGTGAGAAATGAGGTGTGAAAAATGAAAAGTCTCACTTATCACTACTTATTTCCCACTTCTCACTGTGAAAAATGAATAGTGCAAAGTGAGAAGTGAGACATCTCACTACTCGCTTCTCACTTCTCACAGTGAGAAGTGAGAAAAAAAGAGTGAGAAGTGAGGCGTCCTCATTTCTCACTTTTCATTGTAACGAAAGAGCAACTTGAAACAGGAAAATATATTCGGTTTTCTCCGGTCCGGACATCACAGAGTGTACAGAGTGTACAACTTCCCCATACTAATTTACATGCAAAATTGAAACGGCTTGTGCCAAATCAGTTTTAATCCAAAAGAGCTCAAATTTTCAGAAGACACTCAGAACATGGTAAAGAATCAGATGAGCGCTGTGGAGCAAAATCAATTTTTTGAACCAACCCTAGTATAGGTATAGGTAACTTTAGGAAGAAATTCTTGAACATTTACCTCAGGAATTCCTTCACAACATTCTCCATTTCTTTTGGTTTTTTTTTGGGATCTCTTCAGAAATCCTTAGGGAATTTTATCGGAAATTTATTTGAAAATGCCTTCTAAAATGGATGTTGGTATGCATTCGGTAATTCTGTTAGGAATTCCTTTGAAATGTTTGGGGTTTCGAAGTTTTCTTAAAGGTTCCTTCTGATTTATCTTCGGGAATTCCTTCAGTTCCCAGGAGTTCCGGAAATTCCTTCAAAAAATTGGCCGGAAATGCTTTAATAAACTCTTTCCGACATTACTTCAGGGATTTCCTCGGAAAGTTCCTTAGAAAATTCTCTTAGGAATTGCATCGGGAACTTCTTTAATAAATTTTAGAATTATTTCCTGCAGGAATACTGTGGTTTTACTAAAAGATTTTTCCAAAGAGAACCTGCATGGATTTGAGAAAGAATATCTAAATGTATTTCTGCATTTATTAAGGAATTCCTAAACAAATTTTCTAAGAATGCCTGTAGGAATTTCCAAAAGAATCTTAGTTTCGTCCAGAAATTCCTACAGGAACTCCATTACGATTTTTTTGGCATATTTAACCAAATTTCTGAAAAAATATTCAATATAGTTTCTCATCGTGCCCCAGTCTGACTCAGCTAGTATTCATTTTCAGTTATGTTGATCATCTATTGAGTTTTTTTTTTGCATTTAAGACCACGAAGTGCGGAATAAACTGTCCATTGTGGCTGTCATTAGTGCATTCCATCGTGTATGTCCTTCCAGAATCCAGAGGTCTCAGCAGGTGAACGAAGTAGCACTGCAAATTCTTTAAAAACAATAAATATGCATGCACTCAAGCATTGCCCAATTCTGCATGTAACTCAAAGAATAGTAATTCGAATTTTTCTTAAATTTAGATATATTGAGAAGTAAAACGGGGGCCCTCCTTTACCTAGCGGTAAGATGCGCGGCTACAAAGTAAGACCATACATACTGAGGGTGACTGGGTTTGATTCCCGATGCTAGTCTAAGCAAATTTCCGTTTGGAAAATGACTCGACTACCCTGGGCATAAAATATCATTGTGTTAGCCTTACGATATACGAATGCAAAAATCGTAATTCTAGAGTGCTTAGAGAATAGGTCGTATGTGCAAAAGAGAGCCTCTCTTCGGTTACATTCTCTTTCGATTATTACAAAGCTATACACAAATTTATGTTGGATTTTTTGGCAGATATCTAAAGATAATAACTTTGTCTAGCGTGCTAAAGTGAAAATGTAGCAGAAAATGCTAAACTTGCCGATCTATTGGCGAAAGAGAGCGTGAACAAAGAGAATCTCTCTTTTGCACATACGACCTATTCTCAAAGCAATCTAGAATTGGCATAGAAACCTCGCAGTAATTAGTGGAAGTGCTTAGAGCACAATAAGCTGCAAGACGGCAATGTCGCAGTGGGGGATGAAATGCCAATAAAAAGAAGGAGAAGAGAAGTAAAACGACTGAAGTGTATCAAAATTCTGAATAGGAAATAACTTTTTAAAAAATATTAACAAATTAGTTCTATGACACCGAAATCTAGTTCTCAACATTGTTCAGGGGTGAAATGAAGCAGGATTTATTGTTAAAATTTGATTCATCGAAATCAGAAAATAACAAAATAGTGTTAATTTGAATAACATTTTGAAGTTAGGTATTGATTAATGTCGCCGGAAATTGACTTTGAATATACTGTTTGATAATCAAATATCGAAAATCGTAGAATATTACAATTTTAATCCACTGATATCGATTTTTATACGGGATATTCCTACCCCGTAAATCAAAACCGCGTGAATACAAAAATCCGCGGTAAAATTGATTTTTCCTGCCATTGATTTTTTCATCCACGCCGGTTCACGCCGTCGCCGCCGCCGCCGATAAAAGTCAACGCCGCCGCCGCCGATGATATGACCGGCGCACAGGTCTAGTCCTACCCAGATATATTTATGCGTAGGATCTGCTTCAACGGTCCTATCCGTTGGTGGTAGAATAGAAGATAGAATTCAACGTGATACTAAATATGTTTATTTCATTCCGGTTGGTTAGCATCATTTCGATTGATTTAATTTAGTAAGAATTCAAAAACACTGATAATGAAACCTAGTCACGTTAAATCCTATGAAAATTGCTGAATGTGTTTTGAACACTAAACTCCATTCTTGTGGTGAATTCATTTCTTCACAATCCTAGTTGAGATGCATAGTAATCTATTAACCCAGCTACTAACTCCAGCCATTTATATTCTGGTCATTCCGTCACATGCAGTTCGTGTCACTCCCTGGTGGCACATCGCCGCCGCTGACCAGCTTTTAACCCTTCTGGCACAGTAACAGTAACGGCTTCATGAATAAATTTGTACTCGACATTAAACGAACGAAAATGAATGCATCAAGGGCCAACTTTGCTCTTGAACTTTGATCATTTTTCACATCTTGAATGAGTCAAGGCGTTGCCACTTCCCTGAACGTGTCGGTATTCCACAACCATCGGCTCTCCCGGGTTCAAAAGGATCAACTTTGATGAAAAGTGCCATTTTTCCTCGCTGGTTTGTGTGGGTGTGTGACCTTGATAGAACGCAGAAGGCAAAAACCGTTTTTGCTCATCTTGGTGAAGGTTCTCACCCAACAACTGTTCACTCTGCGACCTACAAACCAAATGCAAACATATTCCCATTCTCACAGTTTCCAGCACTTCGGCTGCCGGCAGCGAAGTGCACTCGTTATCGCTTCAGAGAAGCGAGCCTACCTTTTTGAAAACGGGGCTGAAAATAGAGAAAGCTCGCTATTTATATTCATTGTTGTAGGTAATCCTTGCCAGCTGGTTACGACACTTTCTCTACGCCCTGCCTGCCATGTCGTGTGAGTTAGAGAATTCCACCGTTTTATAAACACCGACACCAATCTGTTCCACCTGAGCCCGCTGCTTGAGCAAAATTCTGTAATGAATACATCATTAGCAAAAGGGCAAAATGCCAGTCAGACGTCCTCTCAACGCCAACACAAAGTCTTCGCTGCTTATTATGTTGTTTGCCCGGTCGGCACTTGAGAGTTGTGTAATGATTCTATTTGAAAGAAAGGCTTTCCCAAAGGTTCCCTCCTGCTTATGAGCCGACCCTGCCGGTGTGTGCTCGAGGGAGGTCCAACTACGGTGAGATGAAAACTTTATCCTTCTTTTGTAAAGTGGGTCGTTCTCGTACCCTTAAGTCACGACTTACGGAATCGCAGTATGGGTAATTTCAAAGTCCTGAGTGGTTCCTTTGTAGCAGCATTCCGGGTGATATTCTGAACCGTATGCAGACTATTAATCTTTCAAAAGGAATTACGGCATTTTATAGCAGGCTTGTGTAAGCACTTAATTCCAAAGCATATCAAAGAAGAAGTTCGCTTTCATGTAAGCGTTTTATTTGTTCTGGTAGGAAAATAAAAACGTATTTGCCAGTGGGTATAACTGAGAACTGATTGGAATACTACTTATGATGATTATATTCGATATACATATACGATATCACATTTTTCATGTTATAACGAAACGAATTATGGGGTATATCCCTCCGAATCTAAAATTTCTGTTAATATTATTGTCTTTATTTTTCGGACTTACAATTTCTCGACAATTTTAATTTTTTTTTTGTAAGCCCTCCAAATGTTTTAAAACTTGTTGATTTTATAATTATTTCTTCCACCATTCGATTCGATAACATAAATATGCTGTAACTTACTATTCATGAATGCTAAGAACATTTCGAGCCGAACACACTTCAAAAAATGATCTGTAGTGGAATCCACAGATTTTAATGTAATTGAAAAGAATGACTAATATTTTCATCACAAAGTTACTATATTTAAGGTGTTTTTTGTTAAAATATCACCAAGCGTTGAAACACAGATAAAGTTGTGCTATCTTTATTTCGCCGCGTTTTTCATACATTGTTCTTGTTCAACGGTTCGCATTAATATCAATACAGACCAATGATAAGATGCGAAATATATTGCGCTTGCATTCTGAACTGAAACCACCATAATCTGTTCATAATTTCAGAAAATGTTATCAAACAACATGCTAGTGCTATTTTTATTTCGCTCAGTAGTGTATGGATACCTAGAAGTCGAGAGTTTTCACTCTAAACTCGACCGAAAATCGAACTCGCGATTCCTCAATTCGTAAAACTAAGGTATTTTCTCAAAAGCTCATCTGCACACCATCAAATTGACTTTAAATATGTCATTTCAATCAGATGTAATTTTGATTCTTAGGAACTAGTTCTACACATAAATACGTAGTTTTTGAAGTTCTTACTTAGTATTTTTCCGAATAAATAATAAGTTTACCTTAGCATTGTATAACAACTTGACAAATCTAATTGTTTTAACAACTGTTTTTTTTTCTCTATTCACAGGTATGGAATCCATTATACTATCAGTAATGTAACGCTAAAAGTGTAAGTAATTTGATTAAGTAACTTTTTCCTTCTAAACATCATTTAACCAATTTCAAAGAAGGATCTGTGTGTATGTCGTCCTTCGCCCCTCTTCATAAGCAACTGCACTGATCAAGTAAATGTTGTGTGTGCTATTTGCCAGTCGGTCGTTAAGCTCATAGCCGACTGCACTGCGTAGGCAAGAGCACACAAACGGAGTTCAGTTCAACCAATTTCGGGCTCATTCAGTAGCCGCTAAGTTGTGAAGGCCGACGGAGGTCCTTCATAACTTAGTTAATTAAAAGCACCAGTCTAGCGTACGAAAGACGTGGGTTTGCGTCCCATCGAAGGAAGGTGGTTATTTCCAATACATTTTCAAATCAATCACACAATTTGAGTTTCCAGAACACTGTAGATTAAGGTCAGTTTTGCACAATTCATTTTTCTTTTCGCCTTTATATCAAATGTGCGAGCCTTGACTTTAACCCCAGCTATGAGGTTCCCCTAGTAATATTTTAGTTTTATGCTAGTTTTATAAACTTTTGAAGAGTAAATTATGGCCTTCAAATGCGTTATAAAACTTAGGTCTGCACGACCGCAGAACAGTCTGTTTTTTTTGCATATTAACCAATGCTTTCTTTCTTTCAACTACATTTTTCACCACTTTAGGTCGTTATAAAAGGTGCCTTTTCATAATGGTTACCTACTACTCACCATACTACAACTAAACTGTCAAATATTTTCTCATTTAAACTTTGTAACCTGAAGGAATAAAACCAGTTTTTTTTTTCATTCATATAGACACTAGACACTCTGTGTTATTAACTGCTACTGTGCCGTGATCTACTGTGGTACTCTGCTGTACAGAATCCACACAGATTCTATTTTCAGATATCAATTATTCGTTATTGTTGTCGTTGCCAGTTCATCTTGTCGTGAGTCCATTGTGTCCATTTGACCATGTCGTTTATCCAATGATCATTGTATTGTTCGGTTGCCATTTTATCTGGATAACGATGGAGGAAGAGAAGAACTCCGAGAAGAACAAGTTGTCAGCAGGGTTGCCATTATGCCAGATATATCTGGCACTGCCAGACTTTTTGGCAGCAAAAAGAGAAAAAGAGAAACCACCCAAAATGCCAGACTTTTCAAATTTCAAACATTTTCCCATTTCATTTCAAACATCATGTTCAAACATTTCTAATGAGTCATTCAGTTATTATTTTCATATTCATTTAATAACTGGAATTTGACCGCAACTTCATCTCGCTTCCAAAAACTTATTTTTGAATCAATTTAAATCTTTCATAAATAAAGTGAAGGTATGGTTTCCGCGGATGTTGTTCCGGATTACAGATTGGCCATGCTGGTTTGTAGGAATCGGATTGAAGGAATCTTCCAAGGCTAATTTTTGGCGTAATTGAGTGCGTTTCGAGTTCTTTGAATGCTTACAACATTCTGTAACAATGATTCCCATAAATTTAGTCATTGACGAATTCCATGACTTATCACATTTCCTGGTTATTCGTCAATTCGGCGTCCTTCTGGAAGATCCGAAACATCATTAAACTTTTTTTATGGACCTTATGGGCCACCGGAGGTCCTACGGAAGATTCGGGGCATACCTAAAAGTGAAAAGTTCATAAAACTCATCCGTCTCTGAATGATTGACGTGGTCCGTTCTCATGAATCTGAGTGGTCACCGAAAGTGGTCTATTCATGATACTCAGAGCGCAATTTTGGTCAAATATTTTCATCATACTCTGATCATACTCTGAGTAACAAATGCTTGTCTCAACCCCTTCTCATGGACTTGTTACGCCCCAGAAGATCAAAGTTCTCTGCTATTATAGACATTTCATAAAAATTATGATGAAACTTTTAACAAATATTCAATTATTAACTATGCTTATCAAAATTCTTTTTGGAATACCTATGGGCTTACGGATGCCATATACCATTTTTAATTTGAGCTCCGTTTGTTTGTTAATCGATCAATTTAAAAATGGTTTGAACTTCATTTAGTGTTACTTAGAAATTCCAAATAAAAGCGAACCCCGTTATTCTGAATGAAGTCAAGTTTCACCAATAGGGGAACTGTTCCCATCTCCATCTCACTGAACATATATTCATCTCATCGCGAAACAAAGAAATACGTCACCAATTTTGTCGCTTCTTTCTGTAAGCATGCGTGCTAACTGCTGAAAAAAATCACAAAAATAAGAAACAAATCAAATACCTTTCCATTGATTTGTTATTTATGGGATGAACATCGGAGCCATGGGATGAAGTCCAGGAGCCGTTTCCCTAATAATTTATATTCTTTTTATAATTTTCAGATATTTCAGAGCTAATCTAAAATCTAACAATTAATTCAATCTGAATTTTCTGAATTGTTTAAAATGGTATGATTTCTAAGAATCTCATTTTTACAAATATCGAATTGTTTAAACGAATATCTTAGGCGGAAAAAGATATTCTTTTTAAGAATAAATTTAGATAAACATAGAGCAAAAGCAAAAAGAGGGTCAAAACAGAATTTTCTAATATTGTTAAAAATAATTAGAATTAGATCACATTTTTAGTTAAAATCCATTAAATTAAAAAAATATGTATAAACTAGTATTAGAAATTAAAAAAAAAACCCAGATTAATCCACCTAGCGGTGATGGTGCCTTTCTCGACCTTCGTAAAATGTGTGTGCTTGAAAATAGATGAGCTAGTAGCTAGGAGTAAAAAAGGAAAAAAAAAAATCTTTGTCCGTTCTATGAAAATCGGATTATTTCGGATGTCAAACTGCATCGCGAGTGCTGCACGACTATGGCATAGATGCGCACCACTCGCGATGCAGTTGCAACATCCGGAAATGCCAGAAAATGCGATTGTCGCGAAACATCGGTTCGGTTCTCGACTTGATCTACAATATGCTAATAAGAATTTCGACAATTTTTATCCTTTTCCAATCTTTTTGACGTACATACCTCTGTTTTATTTTACCCAGTCATATATTTTAAGGATATTACTTTTTGATGTTTGTTAAACTGAAGCTCTGACTACACAAAAAGAAAACGAAAATGTCATTCCCATCAAGCGAGCGGAGGGCAATATTTGTTATGATATAAATATCATGACCGTCTTTCTGCCAAATTCTCGTATGAAGAGGGAGGGAAGTGTATCAGTGTGGAAGCATCCGACAGTTCGTTTTCGGAGAGAAATTATAGCCTTTCGGAACAACTTTGTTTCACAAGAAAGGCAAAAATGGTGGCCAATTTCTAAGGTAATAGTCCAATCTGGCCAATTTTCAATAGAAAATAATAGAACAGGATTCCGCGTCCAATGCAATTTGTTGTGAGTAATTGGATCGAGGGTAAGTGCATTAAAAGTGAACTAGGCTTTTCTACGCGCTTTTTTATAACACAAAGTATTTTGGCTATAATTTCTGTGCCCATAGTCCGATCTTCCAAATTTTCAATAGAAAACAATACGACAGGATCCCGCGTGGAATGGAACTTGTTGCAAGTAAATCGTTTCGGAGGATAAGTACCGAAATGTGAGCTAAACTTTTCGCACTTTTGTTGGGCGCAAACACACACAGAGACATCATCTCAGTTCGTCGAGCTGAGTCGATTGGTATATAACACTATGGAACTCAAGACATTCTGTAAAAGTTTGGTTTTGGAGCGAACATATAGCCTTTTTGTATACTTTTTAGGCAAAAGGCAAAAATTGTGTTTCAGCCATAACTTCCGATCCCATATTTCGATCTGGCCAATGATCAATAGGACACATTGGGACAGGATTATGCGTCGAATGCAACTTGTTGCGAGCAAATAATCTGAAGATAAATGCCTAAAAATGAGTGACATTCTTTAAGCGATTTTTTCGTAAACGTTTGCATTGGAATCTGCGTCGAATACAACTTGTTGCATGTAAATCGATCAAGGTTAGGTGTCCGAAAAATAGGTGACATTTTTTTGTGATTTTTCTATTAAAAACCCAGATTAATCCACCTAGCGGTGATGGTGCCTTTCTCGTTCGTTCAAAAGGTTTGGAAAAATCTCAAATAACACCAATATGTGGATTGGTCTTATTTTTCATATTTGTTTATATGCATAAACAAAATTCTCGCCAAACGCAATTTGTTGCAAACAAATCGGATGAGCATAAGAGCAAAAAATGGCATTTTATTTTGTAGTTTTAAAATTAGTATTTTCGCCATAACTTGACCCAACTTAACTGACCCAATTGTACGATCCGGCCAAGTTTCTATAGGAAACAATGGGACAAGATTCTGCGTCGAATGCAATCTGTTGCGAGTGACATGAGAAGAACACATATTGCACATCAATCACAGTAACTTATATATGACCGGATTCAGTCACAATATAGTTACTGCAACCAGATTTGTTGAAATTGTGTTGCTTGGGGAATAAATGAAGTATAAGTGCTAAGAAAGTGAGCTAGACTTTTTTGAACTCTTTTTCACAATAAATAGTAATTTGACCATAACATCCAAGCCCATAGTCCGATCTGGCTAATTTTCAATAAGAAAATATGAGACATTCTGCGTCGAATGCAAATGCGAGCAAATCGGTTGAGGATAAGTGCCCGAAAAATTAGTGACATTTTTTACGCGATTTTTTGTATGAATTTGGATTTTGGCCATAACTTCTGATCCCATAGTTCGATCTGACCAATTCCAAATAGGAAACAATGGGACAGGATTATGCGTCGAATGCAACTTGTTGCGAGCAAATCAATTGAGGATAAGTGCCCGAAAAATGAGTGACATTTTTAACGCGATTTTTTCGTATGAATTTGTATTTTGGCCATAACTTCAGATCCCATAGTTCGATCTGGCCAATTTCAAATAGGAAACAATGGGACAGGATTCTGCGTCGAATGCAATTTGTTGCGAGCAAATCGGTTGAGAATAAGTTCCCGAAAAATGAGTGACATTTTTTACGCGATTTTTTCGTATTAATTTGTTTTTTGGCCATAACTTCTGATGCCATAGTCCGATCTGGCCAATTTCAAATAGGAAACAATGGGACAGGATTCTGCATCGAATGCAACTTGTTGCGAGCAAATCGGTTGAGAATAAGTTTCGTAGGATTTTGTATTTTGGCCATAACTTTCGATCCCATAGTTCGATCTGGCCAATTTAAAAAAGGAGACAGTGGGACAGGATTCTGCGTCGAATGCAACTTGAGGCGAGCAAATCGGTTGAGGATAAGTGCCCGAAAAATGAGTGACATTTTTTACGCGATTTTTACGTATAAATTTGTATTTTGGCCATAACTTCCGATCCCATAGTCCGACCAGATCAAGTTTCAATAGGAAATAATGGGACAGGATCCTGCGTCGAATGCAATTTGTTGCGAGCAAATCAGTTGAGGATAAGTGCCTGAAAATGAGTGACATTTTTACGCGATTTTTACGTATAAATTTGTATTTTGGCCATAACTTCCGATCCCATAGTCCGACCTGGCCAATTTTCAATGGGAAACAATGGGAAAGGATCCTGCGTCGAATGCAATTTGTTGCGAGCAAATCGGTTGAGGATAAGTGCCTGAAAAAATTAGTGACATTTTTTACGCGATTTTTACGTATAAATTTGTATTTTGGCCATAACTTCCGATCCCATAGTCCGACCTGGCCAATTTTCAATAGGAAACAATGGGACAGGATCCTGCGTCGAATGCAATTTGCTGCGAGCAAATCGGTTGAGGATAAGTGCCTGAAAAAATGAGTGACATTTTTTACGCGATTTTTACGTATAAATTTGTATTTTGGCCATAACTTCCGATCCCATAGTCCGACCTGGCCAATTTCCAATAGGAAACAATGGGACAGGATCCTGCGTCGAATGCAATTTGTTGCGAGCAAATCGGTTGAGGATAAGTGCCTGAAAAAATGAGTGACATTTTTTACGCGATTTTTACGTATAAATTTGTATTTTGGCCATAACTTCCGATCCCATAGTCTGACCTGGCCAATTTCCAATAGGAAACAATGGGAAAGGATCCTGCGTCGAATGCAATTTGTTGCGAGCAAATCGGTTGAGGATAAGTGCCTGAAAAATGAGTGACATTTTTTACGCGATTTTTACGTATAAATTTGTATTTTGGCCATAACTTCCGATCCCATAGTCCGACCTGGCCAATTTCCAATAGGAAACAATGGGACAGGATCCTGCGTCGAATGCAATTTGTTGGGAGCAAATCGGTTGAGGATAAGTGCCTGAAAAAATGAGTGACATTTTTTACGCGATTTTTACGTATAAATTTGTATTTTGGCCATAACTTCCGGTCCCATAGTCTGACCTGGCCAATTTACAATAGGAAACAATGGGAAAGGATTCTGCGTCGAATGCAATTTGTTGCGAGCAAATCGGTTGAGGATAAGTGCCTGAAAAATGAGTGACATTTGTTACGCGATTTTTACGTATAAATTTGTATTTTGGCCATAACTTCCGATCCCATAGTCCGACCTGGCCATTTTCCAATAGGAAACAATGGGACAGGATCCTGCGTCGAATGCAATTTGTTGCGAGAAAATCGGTTGAGGATAAGTGCCTGAAAAATGAGTTACATTTTTTACGCGATTTTTACGTATAAATTTGTATTTTGGCCATAACTTCCGATCCCATAGTCCGACCTGGCCAATTTCCAATAGGAAACAATTGGAAAGGATTCTGCGTCGAATGAAATTTGTTACGAGCAAATCGGTAGAGGATAAGTGCCTAAAAAATGAGTGACATTTTTTGCGTCGTTTTGTGCGCACACACACACACATACACACACACACACACACACACACACACACACACACACACACACACACACACACACATCACCTCAATTCGTCGAACTGAGTCGATTGGTATATAACACTATGGGTCTCCGGGCCTTCTATAAAAAGTTTGTTTTTGGAGCGATCATATAGCCTTTACCGTATACTTAGTATACGAGAAAGGCAAAAAGGTAGTTTGGCCATAACTTCCGATCCCATAGTCCGACCAGGTCAATTTTCAATAGGAAACAATCGGCCAGCATCCTGCGTCGAATGCAATTTGTTGCGAGTAAATCGGTTGAGGATAAGTGCCTGAAAAATGAGTGACATTTTTTACGCGATTTTTACGTATAAATTTGTATTTTGGCCATAACTTCCGATCCCATAGTCCGACCAGATCAATTTTCAATAGGAAATAATGGGACAGGATCCTGCGTCGAATGCAATTTGTTGCGAGCAAATCAGTTGAGGATAAGTGCCTGAAAAATGAGTGACATTTTTTACGCGATTTTTACGTATAAATTTGTATTTTGGCCATAACTTCCGATCCCATAGTCCGACCTGGCCAATTTTCAATGGGAAACAATGGGAAAGGATCCTGCGTCGAATGCAATTTGTTGCGAGCAAATCGGTTGAGGATAAGTGCCTGAAAAAATTAGTGACATTTTTTACGCGATTTTTACGTATAAATTTGTATTTTGGCCATAACTTCCGAGCCCATAGTCCGACCTGGCCAATTTCCAATAGAAAACAATGGGAAAGGATACTGCGTCGAATGAAATTTATTGCGAGCAAATCGGTTGAGGATAAGTGCCTAAAAATGAGTGACATTTTTGCGTCGTTTTGTGCGCACACACACACACACACACACACACACACACACACACACACACACACAGACATCACCTCAATTCGTCGAACTGAGTCGATTGGTATATAACACTATGGGTCTCCGGGCCTTCTATAAAAAGTTTGTTTTTGGAGCGATCATATAGCCTTTACCGTATACTTAGTATACGAGAAAGGGAAAACACCTAAATAAAGACTAATGATAAAGACGAATTTCTTCGCCAGATTTTGCCAGATTTTTAATTTGTAGCATGCCAGACTTTTCCCAAAAAGTAGTGGCAACTCTGGTTGTCAGTCGTCATCAGGCAGCCGTGACAGTAAGGCGCGTACCCCAAAACGCCACCGTAAGGGCTGCAAATCTTGCGACTGACGAGGGTTTGGTGGAGGAGCTGGGATTCGAACCCGTTACCATTCGCTTATAAGGAGAACGTGTAGCAAACTATGCTTGCCTACGCTAGCCTGTAGCCCTAAATAAAACCAGTTAATTAACATTAAATAGTTTGCTCAAGTTATTTGTCCTGTGGCCTTGCATAACTCTGTTAGGTTAGGGGCCCAGAGTATTCCGATCATCCACGTGCTACCTAATATCGATCAGAGAAGGATCTATTAAAAAAAATAGATGAATTAAAAAGAAGAAGAAATAGTGTTTTTAAACTTATGTGTTTTCTGCTAGCACTCACATAAAAAAATATGTATTTCGGACATTTATTTTTAAAGGACTATTTCACCCTACTCTCCCCTAATGGAAAACCCTGATTTTAAATTTCTACATAGATAAATAAAAACTTGGACAGTTTTCACCAGACCAAAAAACTGTGCGAACTTTCTTTTGAATAAACAGTGCTGCCGAAAATTGCGATTTTCTTAGATCTAGATTGCTTTGAGAATAGGTCGTATGTGCAAACGAGAGATTCTCTTTGATCACGCTCTTTTTCGCTAATATATCGGCTAGTTTTGCATGTTTTGCTACATTTCCACTTCAGCAGGATAGACAAAGCTATTGTCTTTGGATATCTGCCAAGAAATTCGAAGTAAATTTTTGTATAGTTTCGTAATAATCGAAAGAGTATAGATCCAAAGAGAGACTCTCTTTTTTCACGACCTATTTTCAAAGCACTCTAGAGATGTTCTTGAGTTGGCGCTTCTGAATTATATATATAAGATAATAGCTCTTTAGTTCCTTGATTGCCTTGCGAGTTTAGTATTTTATCCTAGATCTGTTGGTGAAAAAATTTGGTTTTGAAAAACGACCAAATTTTATCGAAAAAGTCCATTTTTTTTCCTAAAGTGAACAATTTTATAAGCATATTAACCAACTGGTATAAAGTACTTGTTGGGATTTCGTGCTATTAGTTTTCTGGTTCCACTTTCGAATTCTTCATGGTTTAAACACGCGATATAACGAAAACTATCACCTTTATTTAAATACCATTTATTATACGGCGACGTGCATGACAACCGACTAATTACAACGGACGTTTCTTGATTACTACTGTTTAATATTCTCGATACGTAGTATAAATTTGACTCCTATTGTGAGCATGAGAGATTACAATTTAGAGAGATTGTAGGTACATTTGCACACTTGCCTATAATATTCACCACACTCTCCAGTGATCTACAAGCTGTGGCTACTATATCTGCTGCTAAAAGTATTATTGTTGGCAATGGGTTGCGTTCATGGCTTTTCGTAATCGGCATCAAACTAATTGAGTAGAAAAAGTGTGCAAAATTTAAACAAAATCGGTCAGTCATTGCCAAAGTTATTGCTTTTTTTTGGTTTTGGCAATTTTTAACAATAATTTTTGAAGGGCTGTTTTACCCCACTTCCCTTCAATGAAAAAAATCTGAAAATTTGCAAAATGTCTTTTTTTACATATATGAACAAACTCTGAAAATTTCATTCAAATAGGAGAATATCGATACAAGAGGGGGTCGCGCTTCTCGCGAACTGGCTCTTAAATGAACCTACGCAAATAAAAAAAACTAGATCCAATAGTTCGTGTGTTACCGACAACAAAATTAGACTTCCTTGTTGTGAATTCACGCACGAACGTAGTCGCACGAAGAAGAACTCTTTCTTGGTGTGGATCGAATGACCTTCGGAATCGCCATTGAACCTTAGTAGGTGGTTTGATAAAACTACTGGACTTGAAATAAAATTCTACTTCGGAGAGAATGGGTAGAAGACAGGAATAGCGATTGGACCACGTCATATCGAGAAAAACCAACTCCGGACATTTTCGGATCAAGATATAAGTCCTGGAGTGGATCTATCGTTAGTTTGGTGGCATCATTACTGAAATTCCTCGAACAAATTCAAATTTAAAATATCATCGAATATTCAACGGCTTTGCTTGTTTTTTACCACCATACAATTCATTCATTTTCATTTATTTAGTTTGCATCTAGACAGATAACACTAAATCACCAATTTGACGCCACAATACACGGTTCGAGACCTTTATTAACACGCTCGCCAAGTCGTTTTGCATCTGGTCTGCCAACCTCGCTCGCTGTGCTCCACGCCGACTCGCATCTGCCGAATCGAAAGCGAATACCATATTTGCAGGGTTGCTGTCCAGCATTCTTGCAGCATGCCCTACCCATCGTACCATTCCGGCTTTAGCTACCTTCTGGAAACTGGGTTCACCGTAGAGCTGGGCGAGCTCGTTGTTCATTCTTCACCGCCACACACCGCCAAAGATGGTCCTAAGCACCCGTCTCTCGATTACTCCGAGTGCTTGCAAGTCCTCCTCGAGCATTGTCCATGTTTCATGCCCGTAGAGGACTACCGGTCTTATCAGCGTCTTGTACATGACACATTTGGTGCGGTGGTGAATCTTTTTTGACCGCAGTTTCTTCTGGAGCCCGTAATGCGCCTTTGTATTTCATGACTAACATTGTTATCAGTCGTTAGCAGTTAGCAAGGATCCACGGTAGACGAATTCCTCGCTTCCAAGGCGGGCCCTGTCGCGCTTGTTTCCGATCACAAGCATGTTCTTTGTCTTCGATGCATTCACCACCAGTCCAACTTTTGTTGCTTCACGTTTCAGGCGGGTGTACAGTTCTGCCACCTTTGCAAATGTTTTTTTTTTCAATCTTTCGTTTATTTTGGAGGCTCAAATGCCATGAAGCGTTACGGAGCTGAAATCAAGTTTAACAATTCATTTCTTAAATCTTATACATTATATTAGTTTTGGGGAACCGAAAGACTTGCGGTTTGATCAAGTTTAGGGAATACAATAATATAGTAGGAAAGGAAGGGAATTTAGATTTAGAATTTTTTTAACCTTGGACGCTTCAACACCTGCAGGCGAATTGAATACAGGCATCTACCGTGCGGGACCGAAATCCGTACAGCACCGAAATCCGTCCACCTCATGAGATATCAATAAATTAAAGGGGGATAAAGGTAAATAATGTAGGAATAATTTATCTTATCCTGTTCAGATACTTGACAGTAAGCTTTTAGGGTATATAAATGGAAAAAATACTTTGAAATTAAAACAACAAAAATCAAAACAAATCGCTATCCACCAAACGCGGAGTTTTTGCCGCCATCTTGTTTTTGGGTAGAGCATAATTGCACCAGAAGTAACTATGTTTTAATTGCTAATTGAGATTCATTACATAAGATAAGCGGAATACAAATCGAAGGGATTGCTTCTCAAGGTCCGTATCGAACTATTTACAGTGGTAGTTTAGTCAATCAGATTGCTTCAAGTTAAATATTTAGTTTAAAAATAGCTGTACAGATTTTGATACTTTGATTCGAAATCCGCCCACTGTGGACGGATTTCGAGTCAGGAGTAGTTGATTTTATTCATTACTTTATCATGTTTTTCGTAGTTTTTAATGAGTAAATGTGAAACACTTCAAAAGTAAAAGCCTTAAAGCTCCTGTGTCAATGAAAAACGTTTTAATTACATTCGATTCCTATTTTCTAATGATTTTTGCATATACTAACGTGCTAAGTGTACGGATTTCGATGCCCCACGGTACCCAACTCCCCATTTGTTCATTTATGTTGCCAGCTGTTCAAGGTTTCCTGACGAACTAATGTGAAAAATTCATCGAAGGTGATTTTCCGATAGTAAATATCAAGTTCCATAGCGCCCACCTTAGCTAAAGAGTCCGCTTTCTCATTTCCCGGGATCGAGCAATGAGAAGGGACCCAAGCCATGGTGATTGTGAATGACCGTTTCGATAGAGCACTCAAAGCTTTCTTTATCCCCTTTAGGAGATACGCTGAGTGCTTCACCGGTTTCATTGACCGAACAGCCTCCAATGAACTTAGACTGTCGGTGAAGATGAAAAAGTGGTCAGGAGGCAGGGATGCGATTTGTTCAAGTGAATAGTGTATAGCTGCTAGCTCAGCAGTATACACGGAACTAGGCTCTTTCAGCTTAAAGTAGGCGCTATGAAAAACGTTGAAAACACCGAAACCAGTGGAGTCATCCATTTTTGACCCGTCAGTGAAAAAGCTTCTCTCCTCGCTAGCGTGCCCGTATTTGCTTGCAAATAATGGAGGTATGACCTCCGCTCGAAGAAAGTCTGGTATTCCATGAACCTCCTGCTTCATGGACAGATCAAAAGTAACAGAGGAACTGTAAGAGTCTAAGAAGTTAGCACGATTGGTGTCAACCGAAGATGGGCTTACCTCCAGCGTCATATACCAGTGGTAAATCGAGATGAGGGTTTTGTTCGAGCAGCTTCTCGAAGTTGTCAATAACCAATGGATTGAGAACCTCACAAGGGATGAGGAACTGGAGCGATAATTCCGCGAAACGATCTGTCAGAGGCAGTACTCCCGCAAGTACTTCCAGACTCATCGTATGAGTCGAATGCATATAACCCAACGCGATGCGGAGACAGTGGTACTGAATCCGTTGAAACTTCAGCATGTGTGTTTTAGCCGCGAACTGGAAGCAGAAGCTACCGTATTCGAAAACCGACAGAATGGTTGTTCGGTACAACGTGATAAGATCTTCGGGATGCGCTCCGCACCAAGTTCCCGTTATCGTTCGCATGAAGTTAATTCTTTTCTGGCATTTTTGTGTCAGATACACAATGTGCCTCCCAAAGGTACATTTGGAGTCGAACCAGACCCCGAGGTATTTAGAAGACATGCTATGAGTGATTGCCTTATCCATCAATTGGAGCGGGAACTTTGCCGCTTTTTTTTTTAAAAGACAACCATTTAAGTTTTCTCCTGAGAGAATGCGATACCCAGCTTTAACGCCCCAGTAGACAAATTGTCCAGAGTATCTTGCAATGGTCCTAGCAGATCAACTGTCTTAACGAGCAATTTGGCATGAGACATTCATCAATGTCTCTGACGTAAAAAATGTAAAAAAGGGGGCTTAAACATGAGCCCTGAGGGAGACCCATGTAGCTAATTCGTGAAGTTGCCGAGTCACTGTGGGAAAAACTCATACGCTTCTATGACAACAGATTGTACAAATAGTTGTTCAAAATTTGTGAAAGTCCACACTCGTGGAGTTTGTCGGATAAAACATCGACGCAAACTGAATCAAAAGCCCCCTTTATTGCGTTGCGTTGCGTTGTAACGGAGTATTTCGTAGATTGCATACTGATAGTTGTCATGTATATTCTTTACCTTTCTTACCCCAATTGCTTATGGATTTCCATTTGGGATTCAATGGAAATCCAATTAGGGGTCCAAAATGATAAAACATGAAAGCTATCATTGCCGGCCACGCCCATCTTCTCCGTTACTAGGAAAGGGAAGGAAATGATGATATGACATCTACTTAACGAGAGGCCAGCGACTCACCGACGCCCTCATAGATGTCAAGGAATTGGATGGTGGGTAGGGTATGTGGTTTAGGAGTATCATTATAAGCAAATGATAGAAAATTTTTCCACGTAGGGAGTGACTTTGCTAAGAAATTTATGTCACTCCATTATCCTTGTCGATGATTTTCCTCGGATGGGGCGAAGGTATTAGCCTTGCCCTGGCCTAGGTTTAAGCGCCTTTGCTCGCTCTCTGAAACGAAAAAAGAGCAAAAAGAAATTAAATTCCCCTTCCCCCCTGATATGATTTTTACCGAAGAAACACAATATATTGAAAACATTTAGTCTTTATCATAGAATATTATGAAAGTACTGGTGTAGTAACTTTGGAAATTACTCTGGAGTAGTAACACTTGCATCAACTATTACTTATAGGGTTCTGAACGTTTGAGACCCACAAGCGCTCCATTTAAGACTTTTTGGAAGAAACAACCTTACTATGTCCACGAACGAAGTACATATACGTATACTCGCAAAAGTAACTACACCAAATTCCAACACGATTCGGCAGTTAGGTATGGTGATTGGTTACTGGCGATGACTACAACGGCGAGCGAGGAGTGCGACAGACTTGAACGGATTGCCATTTTTCAGCAATGCATGTGATAATCAGGATCCCCAACCAAGAATTAAAGAAATGGTGTTCTTCAAAAATATATCATATCAAACTAATTTTGATGAATATTATTGATTAGTCTTTGAATAGCATTGTTATTTACAGTCTCATTGAAGTTTCCTGTGCATAAGTAAATAAATGTCTTAAAAAAAAAAAATGTAATAAAATTTGTTATGTATTTTACCAATTTACGCACTCTATATTTTTATTTATCGATAGAATTCACTTATTCTATCCCTAAAGTAAGTTCAAAAGGTAAGAAACCGTAGATTTTGAAGACCGATTTATCTAATCCAAATATAAATATTTTCAGCACTCTGGAACTTACGAAGTTTATCTCAACTTGCAAATTGCGATAGAAATCAAATGACTTCATAGCCAATCACAACTGAATGGGGAGAAATTTCAATATGGTTTTACTTACCTGTATTCAGCCAACATCTTACCAAATTACAGGCTGTTCCCCGGTAATAGGACATAATGCGGTAGAGAATCCTTAGAATTGTAAACATCTTTTTGATTCCCCAATCTCTGAAACAGCCGAACGGTTTGGAATTCCTGATCCGGGAAACAACCATTTTTCTTACGCGTTCTTGAAACTTCCACTTCTCTTCCACATTACCATCATTTACTTCCGAAAAAGAATTAAAATTTTTCCATTTTCACGGTTAAAATTTGACGGGAGTGACAAATGACGGGAGTGAAAAATTTTCCTGATCATCCCACAAACGTCTGAATCAAAAGCCCCCTTTATGTCCAAAAACACTGACCCCATTTGCTCTTTTTTTGCGAAAGTAATCTGAATTTCTGAAGAAAGGAACGCAAGACAGTCGTTCGTTCCCTTACCCCTACGGAAACCATATTGTGTATCTGACAACAAACCATTCGATTCAATCCATTCGTCTAGCCGGAAGATCTTCTCCAACAACTTCCGAAGACAGGACAACATCGCGATGGGGCGATACGAATTACAATCCGACGCGGGTTTTCCAGGCTTTTGGATGGCTATCACCCTCACTTGCCTCCAATCATCCGGAACAATGTTGCACTCCAGTAACTGGTTGAACAAGCTCAATAGGCGCCTCTTCGCGACGTCTGGGAGGTTTTTGAGCAAATTGAACCTTATTCTATCCATCCCTGGAGCGGAATTGTTACATGAAAGGAGTGCCAGCGACACTTGTTTCACCGGCACCGAATCCGGACAAACTTTCCTTGCAAAAACGAGTATCCACCCGCGGCGAGCGATAAGCGATAAACCTTCAACAAAAGTGCGCCAATATCCCCGTTTTTTCACTTTGACCAGCTTCTTGAATTGGATCTCGAACGCGATGTACCGTTTGTGAAGAACGATCGATCCGTGTTTCCGAAATTCCTTAAACGCGTTGGATTTTTCACGATGTGTGCACGTGGTGTCCCCACGGACTTTGTGGTTTCCTACAAACCGAAGCTCATGGCACTGGCCGGCGTTGTGCATGGCGAGCGCTGTCAATAAGCAACTGAGATAGAAACTGGTACTCTTCCCGCAGTGGAAGTGTTATCACCTGTATGCCATCAATGATGACCTCCCCAAATTTTCCCCTAATCGATGTGCTTTGTGAGGTCATATATGTAAGAGGT
Organism: Armigeres subalbatus; assembly: GCF_024139115.2. NCBI lineage: Eukaryota > Metazoa > Arthropoda > Insecta > Diptera > Culicidae > Armigeres > Armigeres subalbatus. The sequence goes on along the minus strand of NC_085140.1, from coordinate 94,715,811 downwards.
CGATAGAAGCGGATTGATTATGTCCAATGGAAATTAAAACTTCGATCGGCAAATGATCACTACCATGGGGATCTTGGACCATTTTCCAAATACAGTCCTACGATAATGAGCTCGAGTAAATAGAAATATCTAGACGGCTATCTCTTGCTGGAGGAGCCACTCGTGTAACTTCTACTGTATTCAAAATTGACATATTAAAGTCGTCGCAGAGGTCGTATATCATTGATGAACGGTTGTCGTCGTACAGTTCCCCCCAGCCTGTTCCGTGGGAGTTGTGCGAGAGATCTCTACGAGATATCGCGGTGTTTGGAGGAAGATATATCGAGGCGATACTTAGGTCTTTTCCTCGAATAGTCACCTGACATGCGACAGCTTCGGTGCCTGACATCGGAGCAAAATCGACCCTATAGAAGGAGTGCTGTTTTTTATCCCTAAAGCACTCCTCCATATGGATTTGCCCGATCGCAGCGAATGATGTTAAAATCGGAAAATGAAGGTTTTCATCTGGTGTTAGCCATGTTGTCTAATTTTGGAAGAATACTTCGACAGGTCCACTGTAGAATCGAAATCATATGAGCCTTATCGACGAAATTAGTCATCGAAGGATACGATTGTCTCTAGGAGGGTCATTTTTGAAGCTAACTGCTTCAGGGGAGGAGTCAGAATAGGAAGAACAGTTTTGTCCATGTTCTTCACGGGTCGGAAGCATTGAAGAAGATGGGTATGAGCTCCACGAGGTTGTTGTGTTCGCTCTCTATGCTTTCTTCCTGACTGAGCAATCGCAAAAATTCGGGCATCTGGGATTTTAGATGTCCCCGGAAGCGGTGGAAACTTTCGTTCATCCTGATGTGAAACCACAAAAGTTGAACGTTTTTGAGTTCCACGTGCGTCTGATTTCGCCATGTTGGAATGGGGCTCACTTTGAAGATGTTTTCTAGGCTTTTTCGAGGGACGCTGGCTATGTTTTACTCGTTTTCTGGTTGAGCCATTGAAAACAAAGGCCCCATTTCCAACTTCGGAGTCAGAGCTACCTTGATCGTCCAAAGGAAGTGACGAGTATATGGTGTCAGAAACAACTGGTGAAGCGGCCTTCCTCAGCATTTCGGCGTAGCTACGTTGAGAACGCTGCTGAAGAGAACGCTTCGCACGATGCACAGCGAGGTTTATTGCAGCAGTACTGAACGGTGTGGCCCAGCTGCTTGCAATTAACACAATTCATATACCTTCGGTACATACAGCCGAACAAGTAGACGAAGTTTACCAATCACTACGTAGTTAGGCAGTGCGGACCCGGAAAAGGTGACGCAGAAAGAGTCAATTTTTTTTTTTAATAAAACGCAGAAAGGTGACGCAGAAAGAGTCAGAAGGGGAATAAATCCGCTTATCTCCCTCCTGCGACACCGAATATATTCGCTTGCAATCCATTGTCGCAACATGAGGCAAAGAAGCGTTATCAAATCGTAGCATGTCATACTTCCTCCGTCACCACCCCGCGATCTCACACACTGCTGACGGTAAATAGACCTTATATTCGAGAGTGACAAGCTCACAGGTGGCAATCTCGTCGGCCTGTTTGCGATCAGTGACCGTGACGCGAAGCTTACTGGACCCAACCAGGTCAATGGTCGTGACAGACGAGAATTGCTTTTCCAGATCTTTGCTGATCTGACTTATATTCAACCGAAAACAACATACGGACCACTAGAGTCGGGAAGGTAGGCCTTGAGGGGGGGGGTGGGGGGGGAAACATTGGTGTTGCTAGTGTCCATTTTATTTTGGCGCAGAGCATCAGAAGCCACAAAGCATTAATTGACGAGGAATACGATTTCCCCCCGCCGTCATCGCCTTCGCGCATTGCAGAATTTAAATGTCTCGCAGCAGTGAGGCACATACAATTAAACACTTATCACATGGGAAAAACTAATTAACAAACACACAGAGAAAACGGATTATCAAAAACATACGTGGTTCAAATTATCAAAAGTGGGGAAGAAAGGGGTTACAAGGAGAGAGAGAGAGAGAGAGAGAGAGAGAGAGAGAGAGAGAGAGAGAGAGAGAGAGAGAGAGAGAGAGAGAGAGAGAGAGAGAGAGAGAGAGAGAGAGAGAGAGAGAAAGAGAGAGAGAGAGAGAGAGAGAGAGAGAGAGAGAGAGAGAGAGAGAGAGAGAGAGAGAGAGAGAGAGAGAGAGAGAGAGAGAGAGAGAGAGAGAGAGAGAGAGAGAGAGAGAGAGAGAGAGAGAGAGAGAGAGAGAGAGAGAGAGAGAGAGAGAGAGAGAGAGAGAGAGAGAGAGAGAGAGAGAGAGAGAGAGAGAGAGAGAGAGAGAGAGAGAGAGAGAGAGAGAGAGAGAGAGAGAGAGAGAGAGAGAGAGAGAGAGAGAGAGAGAGAGAGAGAGAGAGAGAGAGAGAGAGAGAGAGAGAGAGAGAGAGAGAGAGAGAGAGAGAGAGAGAGAGAGAGAGAGAGAGAGAGAGAGAGAGAGAGAGAGAGAGAGAGAGAGAGAGAGAGAGAGATATAAAAATATACTTAGCTTAGCCTTCACACTACAGTGTCACCGGCTGGGGCTTGTAGCAGCACACACCGAACAGACGGCCTCTCGCCCGTGCCGCGATCGAGGCTACAACTGCGGGTGTCGGGACAACAGCGCCTGTGTCTGTTTTTGCGAAAAACGACGAAAACTTTTCAAATGTTTGCTTCAAATAAGTACACTTCCACTCTAGCACTTCAGTTTCGGTAAAAAAAACCTGGCTTTAAGGAAAAAAAACCGGGAGAAGAATCGATCGTACGCGGACTATGCAACTATCTAGCACGGATGCTCGACGTGGAATGACATTGCAAATGTTCGGCCGACAATTTCCATGTCATCCGCGATACAAATAAATTGACTGGATCTGTGAAAATCGCACCCTGGCTCTCTTTTGCCAGTGGAGATATATCAGCTTCCACACTGATATTCTTCCCTCCCCCTTCATACGGGAGCTTGGCAGAAGGAAGGTCGTGCGATATGTGCCATCACAAATATTGCCCTCCGCTCGCTTTCAAATCGACTTCTATAAAAACATTCTTCATGTTCACTTGTCATAAGACGAGTTAATACAATCCCATTGAATTCCACCACTTAATTGTATCTTGACCGTCTGGCCGTCTTCAGTGTCTTGTACTTGACTCGACTTGAAGAAAATGATCGCAGCTTACACTATTTATACTATGCGTAGGTATAATATTTTATCTAGGTACTTATCTAGTTACATTTACTACGGTGCTTACTTCTACTCGCTTGTTGCCCTTAATGCTTAGGTATAAACTTGAAGAGCCAGGAGCTACCATTTCCTTGATCTTTATTCAACAACCGCGTTTGTACCTGTCGGTAGATTTCCAAGCTCTCAGCAACATCAAGTTTCCACGGAGAAGAGACATTTCTTAAAATTTTAATGTTTGATGTCGTAATTGAATGATTTTCCTGATATACATGTTCAGCTACCTTAGACCTAAACTCATAATTTAATCCCTTATCAGTTTCCCTCTTGGCCTTACTTACTTCTGCAATATGTTCTTAGAACCTTACATCTAACGATCTTTTTGTTTGACCTACATATACTTTATTACACTGTGAACAATTAATTTGATAAACCCCGGCCTTATTTAACATTTCTACTCTATCCTTTGTGGAGCCCAACAGTGTCTTCAGTTGATTGCTTCTGCTGGAGAATACTAATCGATGCCGAATTTCCTCAGTCGATGGCGTAGCTGGTGGGTGATGTGTCGATCATAGGGGACCGATACCCTTTTCAGCGGTTCATCGATCGGTGTCAGTGTTGTCAGTTCGTTTTTCCGTAGGTTCCTCTCCTTCTTGTTGATGATTGCTTATATTGTTCTTTCCTTGTATTCGTTGATCCTCGCTGTTTCCAAGATGTGTTGTAGCTCCTTCGTTTTTCCTTCTTCGCTCAGGGGAATCGTCTGCATCCTGTGGATCATGTGATGAAAAGCTGCCATTTTATGCTGATACGAATGATTTGATGTGTATGGGATGACTCTCATGGTGTTGGTGATTCATGCCTGCCGTATCCTAACGGAACTATCAATTCTATACTTTCGCCTCTAATTCTATCATGAACATGTACGTCTAAGTTTGGAAGATGATATTAGCATTTCCATATCATTGTAAACTGTAATGGGTTTACCCCGTTAGACATAAGTACGTTATGCGTAAAGACGTTAGGCATAATGGACGTTAGGCATAACGAACGATAGGCATATTGTACATAAAATGACCCAAATAACAGCCTATGACATAAAGAAGGAAGAATCAGGGATTGAATCCTAAAGAGAAAGAGCAAGTCTCTCACTTATCATCTCTGTATACATATACGATATGTAGAATACCGCGAGAAACTTTTTTCGCAAGCTGTCATGATAGAGGACTGATTCGGGATGTTATGCCCCATGATAAATTTCTTTTAGAAAGCTCCAAATATGGGGAGCACTGGTTCTGATGATGCATTTCAACTTGAACTACACAGCTGTGCAGTAACCAACATAAAATGAGCGAAAACAAAGCGAAAATCATCACTTCTGTGTGGGGGCTGCCTATCCGATTCTGTTTTCTCGTACTTGTATACCAGTTTGATAAATTTGTTAACATGGCTTGTTACGATTCGAAACAGTTTTCGCCTTTATTTTATCATTGTTAGTTATCTATTGAGAGCGATTTCTGCAAACCCTGGGCAGAATTATACGAAACGTCTCTATGCATAACGTCGCGGACGCCCCTATCACTACTTAATCAACATGCGGTTTTCATTGGGTAAAAGCTGTTACGTATCCCTTTTAGCTATGTAGGTTTTCTTTTAACCTGCGCTTAATGGGGAAACGTCATTAACAGTATAATGAGCACAAATTTTCAGAGGACACTCAGAACATGGTAAAGAATCAGATGAGCACTGTGGAGCAAAATCGATTTTTTGAACCACCCTACTGGATAGTGTGATGTTTATTCTGATAATAAGCAGTTTTCTGCATTTTTTAAAGACAGGATCACCGTCTTTGACCAGAGATCGCACAGGCTGAATTGCTTAATACCTAGCATTAGACAGCGGACAGGACATTCACCCAACACTGAGTTGACCACTGGAGAATTTTCCGCTTTACGAAAAGTTTTCTACTCACTAGGACGGCAATCGAACCCACACTCCACGGTTCGCCAACACCCTTAGACGATTTACGCCGCTAACCGCATGGCCACGAAGCCCACTTTACTTCAAACTTTTGGTTCACCACACGTGACTCTGTATGGTTAATAATTTGACTCTCAGTTGTGGTTCGTATTAGGCAAGTGCTGTTCCACTTCAACTCATGTAGGATGAAATAATATTATTAGGTAAAATTGCCACTATGTTCAGAGGTGAAAAGATAAATATGTTTCGTATTTATTTTGAATAAAATTTCTAGTGAGGATTGGTATGCTTAACACCCTGCATGGTGAGCTGCCTTCGACCTAGGGTTCATTGAACCATTACTAACTAAACACCCTACGAGCTCCTACCAACTAGTTAGAGTAAACATCTTTCACACCCAGTTCTAAACATCCATCAGCTCAATGCACGACAACCACATCAAGCGACTAGACATCTTTCCCTCAAACCCACTCTTCGTTTTTTTTTTTGCATTCCTTAAAACACCCGCTGTGCGCCCGTGTTGATGGCTGTTGAGCGAACATAAAATTGTCAGACTAAAAAGAAACTTTATGGCACCTTTGAACTTTGAGTTATAACTTTTATACCCAGCTATTGGCTTATCTTTATTTCAACGCGAGTCAACTGCTAAGCGGTAGAAAAAAACTTCACAAATTTTCGTTTGAGCTACATCTATGGATCTTTTTCTTATTTATATTTATATTCATATTTATTTTCACAAAACTTCAATTAGAATAATTCAAACTTAGTCTACCAATTCATTGTCATTTTTATAAAATTTTGATTTTCTGAGCAAATCAAGATAATTTTATATTTTCGACCTCTATCAGTTTATATTCGACATGTCTGCCATAGAAGAGAGAAAGTTGGTAAAATTGATAAAATAGTAGTGCATGAATGGATTTTCAAATGGGAGAACCTTAGATGAATAATTGATAATACACATTATATTATTACTAAATTAAAGTCAACGAAATGAATGAATGAATATACAAAGCACGCTTATTTGTCATGACACACCCCATGTTGTCGATTACCTAAATGGCGGGAATCAGACCACCCGTAACAGTTCCAACCTCATAGAGTGTCTCCAAAGTACGCAGAGGTGATGATTTACAATAATTATTTTATCACACGAATCGTCCTCGTTTGCGTGGCGAAAAATCGTGAAAAGGGTATCCATCCGGAGTTCTTCACCATCCATGGTGGAAATGACTTTCGCGGTAGGTTAGCGGATATTGAATGACTCATTGGAATGCGTTATGGCATCGTAATGGGCAATCGTTTAGGTTAATCACTTGTTTTATGAGCATGGTATTCACAGGCGCTGTAATAGAGAGGGAACAGAATGCGTTTTCTATTACGTGGAAAACATGTTCAATGGTGAGTGATTACCTAGTATTAAAAGAATTAATTTAGACCATAATTGTTGTACAGAAAAAGAATTTAAAAAATTCAACACATGTATGACAGCAACAGGGAATTCAATCAAATGAACTTGGATTGTCAATTGAATGAGATTGAATTCTACAAGCTAACGCAGTTTGAATGCATTTCGAGAATACCAATGGAAAGAGTTTCAGATTCTATGGTTAATGCTTTGGAAACTTTAAAGAAAATTCTCCTGAAATGCCAAAACATTTGCAACGATAATTCTTCGGAATTCCCGAAGAAAATTCTTTCTTGGGAATTTTCACGGAACATTTTTGGGAGTTCTAAGTGATATTCTTGAGAATTTTATACGGGATATTTCTGGGCAATTATAAAAATTCATTGTAAGCTCTATTATCTGGGAACTTGAATTAATTTTGTTCAATTCACTTGCCATTGTACTCTATCCTTTCCTGGATAAGAACCGATCTGCGAATAATATATTCTGGAAAAAGGCATTCCACGAAAGCCTCCCGACGAATGAATAGATTCAATAAACTATTGAGGAAGATTGGTAGCTGCGGTTCTCATTCCAAGACAGGCTGGATCCATAACTATCAAAACGTATTGATGTTTTGTTGACATTCTGAGCTGAATTATTACCAGCAAAAGATCTTTCATCAGTGACGACATCAGATGAGCGACAATTTTTCTCTTTGGTTTATTACCGGTATTGGCAAATGCAAATTGTTGGAGGCTGGTAGTTGAAATGGCGCTTCAGAGTGATGTGCCAAAAGTAAATATCTGCCGACAACCATGTCAAGCGACTAGACATTTTTCCCTCAAACCCTCTTTTCGCTTTTTTTGCATTCCTTGAAACATCCGCTGTGTGCTTCGTCTTCCCGTCGGTTCGCCATGTATCACAAAAAATTGAGTAATAATAATTAAGAGCAATATTCTGCTTCAACGAAGGCAAAGTTCGCCAATGATTGTAAAATCTTTAAGTGCGGGTAATAATTTGACGATTCGACGTTTGTGCTTCGCTGGTTCGGTTCAATCGTTACTGCCTGGGTGAGACAATGTTTCAATGCAACTCGTCCGTGTGAACAGGAAATAAAATTTTAATCAGCATACATGCGTATCCTTAAATTAACGCAATTTCATTGGATGCGTGTTCCTAGAGGTCTTGCTTCCACTTACCCCATCATTGCCGCACATACAGCAGTACGTCAGATGGTATACAATAAACAACCCCATACGCTCTGCGTACTTATGGTGAAGAGCCCAGCTGTTTGAATGCCTGTTAATAATTTACACTGGCGAGGCAGCAGCAGCAGCAGAGCAGCGCATGTATGGCCGGTGGTGATGAGGCGAGCGAAGCCGTGAAACCCAATTCTATAATTTACCCGGTGGTTTAATTTATGTGCACAGGATTAACGACCACCGGTACCGTACATATATGCAAATATGTGGGTAGCACGCGTTTGCTATATTCAGCAATGGCTTGTTCCTACAAGAGCGAGCATGATTTTCGGCATCGTGCTGAAAACAAATATTAAGGTTATTATGGAAACCTTTCCTCTAAGATGCAAATACATATAATACACTTCCTCATGATACAGAAGGAAATTTCCATAAAATAAATCTCCGATTTAAAAGGATAGAGCAGAGAGCAACATGCTATGGAATGTTTTTCAGATTCGTTTGTTGATTATGCAGAATATTTGCAGTAAAGATTATTTCGTATAGCTATTGTGGCATTTTTCAGCATAATTTTTTAAAACGTCCTATGTTCAAAACTAAGCCTTTATTTTTTTGCTTTCTTATTCGGTTATTACAAAACTACAAATCCAATACTTTGTCTAGCGTACTGAGTATCAAAACTAATCTGACTATTACCGAAAGAGAGCGTATACCAAGAGAGCCTCTTATTTAGCCATACAATGTTTATAAATCATGAAAATGTAGCCCCGGGCAGAGGAGAATAACAGAATAAAATCAAAGCAAGAGCTAATAATGAAATTATATTACCATTAGATGTGATTTAGATATTCATAGCTTACTGGCGGCATCAGCATTATTGGCGTAATTGATTCATTTATAATTTGGTGTCAGTAGTAGGTATTATAATAGGAGGCGTAAATCAATAAAAAAAAATGTCAGGCTCTTTTGGATAATCTATGGATTTCCCCAGAAAATCGTCCGAAAATAATATCCCGAAATTCCTTTGGAAATTCAAAAAAGAAATTCCAAGAAAATTTAGAAAATTTCTTCGGTAAATACTTTACGAAATCTGTACGGATTTTCTTCAGGATTTTTTTTAAAACATTCTTTTGGAAATTCCTTTAATGATTTTTTAAAAATTCCTTTGAAAATTTCTTAGGAAATATCTAAAGAATATCCATCGGATGTTCCTTCAGTAATATTGTTTTAGGAACACCTTCGAAAATTGCTTCAAGAGAAATTCTTTGTAAATTTCTTTGGGAATTCCTTTAGGATTTTTTAAATTGATTTAGGAATTTCTTCGAGATATGTTATAAGAAATCCTTCAGAAATTCTTATGAGAACACATGCAGGCATTAATTTCAGGAATAATTAGGAAAATCGCGCCAGGAATTCCTTTTGACATTCCTCCAGGAATTTCTTCTGAAAATTCTCTGGAAAACCTTTGTTTGAAGGGTTTACTGGAGGGATTCCCGAAAGAATGCTCGAAGTGAATTCCGAAGAAATTTCAAGAGGAATCTCCGAATGTCTAAAGTTATTCCTGTAAGAGTTGCTACCAACAATCCGGATGAATGAGCGAAGGAATTCCTTATGAGACTTTTCGAAGGACTTCCTGGAAATCTGAAGCAACTCCAAGAAATTCTTCCTAGATTTTTCGAAGGGATATCTTGAAAAAGTCCTGGCAAAGTTCTTAAAACATATTCTGAAAAGAATTCGTAGAGGAATTTCAGAAAGACTTTCGAATTTTTCTTATAATTCCAATCTTTAAATTTTCGAAGAAATATAATAAAGAATATCCAATACCTTGTCACCACCCCCTTGAGGAGGGGGGGGGGGGTCGCATGAGACGGAGACCAAATACGGTATGAAATGGCAGCTGAGATTTACTTACCAACTCCTCTAAGTGGTTCGTATGGAAAGAACCTCAACGATGTGATATACTCGAATCATCCCTTCACAACACAAAAGCATCAAATTTACATGCAGCAATGAGTAGGTGATAATTTATTAGGGTTTGTACTTACGATCTATCGTCGGCTTACTGACTAAGGTTAGACATAATTGTGGTGTTGTGTGACGTCAGTGTCTACGAGTATCCCCCGGCGGCAGCAGAGCGAAGATCTGTCCGGACAGACGATGGCCTCGACGATGATTCGAACCACATTTTATTATCCGCGCCAGACTTTTCACTAGCCTTAGTGGAACCCTTAGCCAATAGATCACATGACACAAAGAGCTCTAAGCTCTGATTCAGCTCAGTCGATGTGGCATGGGTATGGCTCAGATGATATGTTCTGTTGTGATGTGCTGTAGTGTAGTGGATTTACATGTTAAGGTAGGCCATACTCTTGTCTTGTACGGTAGATGCTTGAGCTTCAATATCAGCTCCCGCGAATCAATATAGTGATAAAGTGTAGGTCACAACCTTTCGAAATATTCTCGAAAATTCCTTCAGAAATTCAATCGGAAAGTTTTCTAGAGATTCTTCGAGAATTCATTTACAATTTTTTTAAAGAATTTCTTCGGCAATTCTTTTGTAAATTCCATTCGAAATTTGTTTTGAATTCCAACGAAAAACCTTTCAGGAGAATTCCTTTTATGAATTTCTTGTATTCTTTTGAAAATTGACTTAGGAATTCCTACAAAAATTGAGTTAGGGCCCCTTTCAATTTTTTTCAAGGAATTGCAGCAGCAAATTGTTTTTGTCAAACAAATTCTTCTACTAATTCTAAAATTCTTGGAATTCCTTTAAAATTTCACTTAGGAATTTATTCAGAACTTCATCCATGAATTCTTTCAAAACTTCATTTAGGAATACTTTCGGACATTTTTCCGAAAATTCAATTAGAAACTCCTCAAAATTCACTCGGGAATTTCTTTGGAAATTCATTAATGAAATCTATTGCGAACCATTAAGAAATTACTTCAAGAATTCCTCGAAAAGTTCATCTAGAAATACCTTAAATATTTCCGTAAAAATCCTTCCGAAAATTCTTTCAAAAATACATTTGAGAGAGTTAGTTCTGAAAATGTATTGCGAGAGATCGGCTGGTACCTAGTGCTGGGAATTTGATTTCATCAGTACCCGCTAAGCTGCGGTGGACGACGGAGGTCCTTCGTAGCTTAGTAGGGAAAGCACCTGTCATGCGAACTGGGGTCGTGGGATCAAACCCCACCGAAGGGGCGGTTACCCTCCAATACCTTTTCCGAACTAAATCTATCACATGTTGTACATATGCATAATCAAGTTTCAGACATAGTAATTAAAGGACCTTTTTCAAAATCATTGTAGTCCGTCAGAGTACTCTTCAAAATTGGCAAATGAATTGGTCACACAACGAACTTGGACGGTGGCTATTTTCTATAGCTCCTAAAGTTTCTGTGCGAGCGTGGTTCAGAGGTGAGAACTTGAGTCGAGGCTTCATTCGCGTGATGTCAAGGCTTATGTCCAATCACTATTCACTAAACGCACATCTCTACAGAATAAACCTTGTCGATAGCAACTTATGTAGGTGCGGAGCCGGTTACGATGACATCGATCACGTAGTTTGGTTCTGCTCGGAGAATGACGCCTCCAGAGAGCAACTATTGGAAACCCTTGGAAACCCTTCAACGCAAACGCCCGGATGAGCAGCTGGAATAACCTAAATCCAAATCCTTACCCCGTCCATCCTAAATTAAGTAAAATATAACCTTGAGTCACCACGAGTATTATGGTATATGTCCCTTCCCTACTAACTGTTAATGATAAGATGATACAAATTATAAAGATATCATACTTAAGAATTGCGGCTCCGCAAAGTGTCACACACGACTGAGCCTACCAAATAAATGAAATGGTTAAAAAAAAATCATTGTAATAATGTTCATTGTCCTCGGTAATCTTGATTACAATATTAAACAGCGAAATAATGCAAAAATGATTATATTTGAAAATCAACCTTCATCTGAACATATACATCTCACAAATGTCAAAAAGAGCTGAATGATATCATGCTAAGCTCGTTTTTTCACATCGCTTTTCGAACACAAAACATCTAAATGGCCCTTTCAGTTGGTCGCAAAAGTAAGCCTCGCTATTTAAATCCAATAAACAAAGCAAGCTAATAAATAGTTTCTATCTTGCCTTATAAACTAACACTATTATTACTTACAAAATTTGGTTATTTAGCTTCACCTCAGACGACTTAAGTGGCACGCTAGCCGCCATAACATATAATGAAGAGTAGCTTGAGACCAATGCTCATACATTCAATTTCCTATTTTCCACTTTAACAAGTAATAAATCTTGTAATCTAGATAGTCTATCACGTCGCCTTCGAAGGGAGCGGGTCATTTGGCATAACGGTCATTCTATATAATAAACCCCATTTTAATTCACCGAGTAGTGATGCTGCCTTTCTCGCCTTTAGTCAAGACACCAACCTTATGTGCTCTTATATGGAAATATGTACCATTTTCTTCACAACTTTCAAGTGCAACGGTCGATCGTTATGAAATTCAATAGTGATCAACAAGGCTTTGTCCCCTATCGAATAAAACTTGTTGCGAGAAAATCGGTTAAAGATTACTATATGAAAAGTTGTCTAATGTTTTTCTTAGGTTTTGTGCACACACATACACACGGACAGACAGACATGTGTTCAGTTCGTCGAGCTGAGTCGATTGGTATATAACACTATGGGTCTCCGATGCTTCTATAAAAAGTTCGTGTTCGGAGTGAAATGATAGCCTTTCGGTACAACTTCGTTGTACGAGAAAGGCAAAAATGAGTTGAGTTTTCCTTCCTGACGATTTAACTCGCGAACGGGTTGACCGATTTGCAAGATTTTTTCACTTGTCATAAGACGAGTTTGTACAATCCCATTGAATTCCACCACTTAATTGTATCTTGACAGATACGTATTTCGACCTCAACAGTAAGGCCGTCTTCAGTGTCTCGTACTTGACTCGACAAGTCGATTGTACAAACTCGTCTAATGACAAGTGAAGACATTCCACTAAAAAGCTCAAAATAATTTTCTTAAGATTTATTCCCTAATCGAATCATTTTGGGATCTGCAAGATTTGTATCTACAAAAAGTTGGTGAATTTAACGTAGAAATGTAAAAAAAAAAATCAGTAGAAACAATTCTCGCGCTTAGATTCATAGGGGCGTAACTGTATTGATCGATTTCTCTTCGTTGATGGTTTCTTTTTATTATTGTATCGGATTGATATAGTTTGTCGATGATTTAATGGTTTGGTGTGATAAAGAATGATTGTATGTTGCACCAGAATCAAGAATCACGGTTGTAGCTTTGGAAACAATAGAGTTAATAACGAAATATAAAATCGATTAAGAGAAATCGATCAACACAGTTACGCCCCTATGAAACTAAGCGCGAGAATTTTGGGCCAGCTGTTGAGGAAAACAAAACAAACGCACGGAAATTGATCTAGAGTGTTGCAAATAGTTTATTGTGACATTTGCAACACCCGGGCAAAGCTGGGTTTCTTTCGCTAGTTTGAAATAATTGTGAAACAGCGTCAAAAGTGAGGGTCATTTGGGATAACGGACATATGGCTTATTTTTATTTGTGTTCACTAAATTAATTAAGCTTCACTAAGTGGTGCGAAGAAAACCGGTATGGTGAATATATCATCGGTCGATACTAAAATTAAAAAGATATGATCATTCCGTAGGAAGCACGAATTCGCTGAGTATAAATCAATGATAATTGTTATCCCTCAAATGAGTTCATGGTTTACCCAGTAAGAGGCTAATTTCAGGCAATAAGCCAAGTTGTTAGCAAAACTAACAATTTTTGAAATCTTTATAAAAAGTGTTTAATGTACTTAAATGTAATAAATGTGTATTGATCTTTCCAGCTATAACGCCCCCACTCCATAGTTTTTAATTTTAAGTTGGTTTTTTAGGGTGCCGACAACCGACAACCTTTTTCGAAACGGCATAAAATCAACGCTTAACAAAATTGGTAATAACATTTTTCCAATAGATGAAATACAACAAATCTCTCCGCTTATGCCTATATGCTTCTATTGGTATGCAAATATCACCACATTGTGCAATTGGACGAAAGTTTAGAGGAGGAAAATTAGTTCGACACTCATTGCTACAAGAGACCGAGGAATCCTCTGCATCTACATGAGTGAACTGGAAGAGAATAGTATGTTAGTTGGAAAGGAATTTCAATTGAACTCACCTTCTTCTTTTTCTTCAATGGCTCTACATTCCAACTGGAACTTGGCCTGCTTTTCAACTTAGTATTCTATTCTCATTTCCTCAGTTATTAATTGAGAGCTTTTCTTTGCCCGCCATTGCATGAGTATGTATCTTGTGTGGCAAGTACAATGGATACACTATGCCCAGGGAGTCGAGAATATTTCCCACCCGAAAACATCCTAGACCGGACCGCGAATCGAACTCGCCATCTCCGGATTGGCAATCCTACGCCTTTGCACACAAGACTAATTGGAGACCTAAGCAACTATATGCAGCATTATTATTCTTTCAGGAAATTTTTCTGTTCGGCTGTATTATCAATTCGGGCTTGCGGTCCATTCGGGCATACGGTCTTTTCGGGCGTTTGGTAATGGTGGGCGAATGGAATTCGGGTCTATGTCATTCGGGCGTTTGTGATAGAATCACGACCGTAAATGTTGTTTGCTGAATGTGTCAAATAGCCAAATATGTCATTTGGCCGAACAATGAATGTATGAAGTGATAAATGATAATGGAGAAGTGAGACGTCTCTCTTTTCAGTGAGAAAAGAGGAGTGGTAGATGAGAAGTGAGAGCTGAACAGTGAAAAAGGAGGGTCTTACTTCTCACTTCTTATTTCTAACTCCTCATTTCTCACCTATCACTTCTTATTTATCACTTTTCGCAGTGAGGCCGAACAAGCCATTTGGCCGAAAGCCACCCTAGTAGCACAAATCAGATCGAGTTAGTTGCAGCAACTCCAATGTGACTGGATTCGGTCGCATACGAGTCACAATGACTGATATGTGACAAGTGTGCTACTCGGGCATCTGGCCGAAAGGGTCGTTTGGCCGAAAGGGTCATTTGGCCGAAAGGGTCGTTTGGCCGGAAAGGTCGTTTGGCCGAAAGGGTCATTTGGCCGAAAGGGTCGTTTGGCCAAATAGGTCGTTTGGCCGAATAGGTCGTTTGGCCGAAAGGGTCATTTGGCCAAAAGGGTCGTTTGGCCGGATGGGCTGAAATGGTCGTTTGGACGAATAGGTCATTTGGCCGAATAGGTTACAACTTTCGGCCTAGTGGCATTCGACCAAATGGCTTTCGGCCGAATGGTTTTCGGCCAAATGACCCTTTCCCGATCTGTTCAGATGGTAAAACAAAGTTCTCCGAAGTTGTCGAGGATGGACATGGCTTTTGTTAAGTTGTTGTTGCAATGAATTTCGTACATCCCACTCAGAATTATGTTTTTTAGGGACAAACTCATGTCAAAAACAATAAATCGACTTGAAGCACACCTAAATATCGACAAAATGAGCTGAATTATTCACCAGATCAATCGTTTTAAAGACACTTTTTAAAATTGAACAGATCTAAATTGCACATTATGTGGAAGAATTTGATTTGAAAAATGTATTGGAGGTAACCACTTTCCTGCGGTGGGACTCGAACCCATGACTCTCAGTACTGAGAGTATCGATGGTGGACTCGAACTCCACGAAGGAGCATCGATGGTGGATTCAATTCAGACAGTGGTGAGAGCGCTGAAATGGTTTCCAAAGAGATGCAAAGAGCAGAGTCTTGATTATGAGAAGAACTAAGGGCAGGCGTCAATGTCTGGTTTTTTAAGTTAGTTGACTGGGCCAATAGTGTGTTCTAACGTCGCGTAATTAATTACTAGCAAAATTGTGTGTTGTTTCCGCTCCATACTTTACTGCAGTCACGCAGATCGTCCCCTTGAGAATTGTTATCACCTACGTTATTCTCGACAACAACTTGTTTTCAGCAAGAACGCTCACGTAAAGTTAATTAAACAGAAGCATTCCTAACCTGAAAAATCCGACAAAAGCCAATTTTTCTTTATTGCCAAAACACTGTGTGAAACTCATTACAAAACTCATTTTTTTCAACACTCAAAGTGTAGTAGCTCGCTGCATAAATAACAAGGGAGAATGATTATTTGTTTAGCATTCTCCATATTCTGGTCACAACGTGGCCACAATTTAATCAACAATTGTCCAATTTTTTATACTTCACTAGAAATTTACAAATATTAACATTACCTTGTAATGAAAACAAAGTCCGGGTAATTAACGTTGGAATGGGAGTTATTGCCCTAATGGTCATTCCCAATGTCTAGTAAAATTGTGATTTACAAATTTAGAAAAAACGATATTTTTATAAAGAGCGTTTATTTGCTGCCACTTGCCACTTTCCATAAAACTCGGAAGCATCCCGGTGCCGTTAAATTTTGTTTTCCTTTCGAAATTAATCAGACCCGGGACCCGGCTTCCCCGGGGAAGCATCTCGGTTCATAAATAATTCTGCACTAATCTCGTTTCCAGTAGAAATCACCGTCACCCAACGAACTCCCACGGTCTGAATTAAAGGAAGAAAAACAATTCCGGAAACTCGCGCCATAGGTCCCGTCTACAAATAGCTTCCCCATACGTTAATGCTTCTTCACTTCCGACTCTCGAAAACTGCTTCATTTTTGGACTAGTGTTTGAGCTTGTTCGGTAGCTAGTCGAGAAGTTTCCTCTTGAGCAGGACTTCTATCTTATGTTTTTTTTTGGCATTTTCGCTCAAATTCTTTGCGTTCGGGATATATTTAAGGGGGAGAACTTCGACGAAAGTGGCTTCGACGTTGGGCGGTTGGGAATCAGCTTCCCGATATGCCGCGTGCTAAATAATATAATAGTTTGTTTGCAGACATTTTCATGAATAAATAAAATTGTACTTGAAAGGTGGGCAAACAAACTGTTCCGGTAGTAAAATTTTGGGCGGATTTTGCCTGAAGTTTTCGGGGCGAAAAAAATACTCTGATTTTGACGGCTCTGGCTCAGCAAATAAGTTGGCGTGTTTGAAGAGCAATGCATAATATGAGTGTTTCAAACGTGTTAAACTCTTTGCATCACTATAGCTGGCAGTCTAGAAAAAAAAATGAATTAATTCATTATCTACAGGTAACAGGTTATTTAAAAAAAAAAAGTCGATAGAAATAGTTCGAAATTAATTACTTGATGTCTGGTGTAGGATTTTGTTATCCTTTTCCTAATTTTCAATCAGAAATTTTCAACGGTTACTAATTAATCAAGATGCGATTTCGGTTGAGTGAATGTTCTTGAGTATTCAATTTAGCTATAGGTGGGATCGCTTTTAGCCAGCGCTCAATGAGGAACCTTTATAATCATTTCCTCATACCAATTTCAATGTAAATTTGAAACGACTCAGGCAGTGTTTATCCAAATCAGCTCATATTTTCGGAGGTCACTTAGAGCATGAGCATGAGCATGAGCATGATTGACCGCCCACGGTTGCTACTCCGTTATTGCCAGGTCAGCTGTAATTACACAGAGAACCAACAGATGATGTTTGGGACTAACATCATCTTCAATGTGTAAGAACTGGTGACCCAAAAATAAGCAATACCAGCGCCGGCCGTGTCCGAATGCAGGTCAATTAGGGAAAGGGGAGGAAATTGTTGACGTGATACTCGCTTTGATGGAAGCCGACGAGTCATCTGCACTTCCACGAGAAATCACTGGGATGTTGGATATATGGGGTAGGGAGTGTGGCAGGGTTCGTTTTGGTAAACGGTATGCCGTGTATTGCGTGTAGTTTGATCGATGAAAACAAAACTTTTTTTTATAATAAAGGCCGCACAAAGCAGAACACAATTTCGGTGATCGGCTGATCGTTCTGCTTACCGCACAAAGCAGAACACAACTTTGATGACCGGCCGATCGTTCTGCTTACTGAAGAAAACATATCTGGATTCGATTCAAACTTTACCTTTATAATTAATTCACTCACACGCACGAAGCAGAATAAAATTTCGGTTACCGGCCGATCGTTCTGCTTACCGCACAAAGCACAACAAAATTTTCGTTGACCGGCCGATCGTTCTGCTTACTAAAGAAAACACGTTTGGACGCGATCTCCGATCGTTCAACGCTCAATGCAAAACACGAACAAATATGCACTCAATATATGTTCCACTGATGATAGATCAACAAAGTCGAATGATTTTTTTTAAATCCACTGACATTAAAATAATATTATTACCACTATTCAAATTTTCTTCCATATATCTTCTCGCAAAACATATTTGATCATCAGTTGATCTGTTTTGTGTAAAAGCTGCTTGGTGGAATCCTGGATCTCCTGGATATTTTTTCAGTCTTGTTACAAGCCATTTAGCATATATTTTGCACCTAAAATACTTAAAGTTATACGTCTAACATCTGTTGGAATTTTTTATCCTTTCTTTTTTGGAATTGGAATTTGAACTGATGTCTCCCATTGTTTTGGTATTTTGCTATCTATCCATACTTTCCTTATAATTTGATATAGTTCTTCTATATTTTCCTCATTACTATATTTCTAGATTGCCTCGAGAACAGGCCGCATGTGCAAAAGAGGGGATCTCTTTGCTTGCGCTCTCTTTAGCTAATAGATTAGCTAGTTTTACATGTTTCGTTACATTTTCACTTCAGCACGCTAGACAAAGCTATTGTCTTCAGATATTTGCCAAAAATCCGAAGTAGACTTTAGTATAGTTTTGTAATAATCGGAAGAGAATGGAAGCAAAGAGAGACCCTCCCCCGCACACACGACCTACTCTCAAAGCACTCTAGATTTAATATATTCATTTCTTCTTTTAACTAATCCTGTTGCCTTACCGTTTGCTAGTTCAATTATTATATCTCTTATTTCCTCTCTACTTGGTTCTTCCGTTAATTCTTCTTTATCTTCTTGAGTTATGATTGGGTGTCCTTCTGTTAATTCTAATTCTTCTACCCATTTCTTCATGTTTATCAATGGATTTCTTGGTTTTCTTTGTCTTGTAAACTGTCTTAAATATCTGTATGATCTATTAACTCTATCTCCAATTTCATAATTTTGTAATTCATGTAAAATTTCAATATTCTTTACTCGTAGTGTTCATTGACTGTTGTTTTGTATTCCTGTTTCCTAATATTAATTTTTTCATTGAAACATTCCATATTCATTCCTTTATCTTTTGCCGCTCTCATTGATTTCCTAGCTTTTAGTAATGACTAAAATAAATACTCCCCCTAAACAATTAGAAAATTCCCATAAAAAATAGAAAATTGCAAATAAAGAAATCATGGTAGGAGCAATAAATAAATATAAAATTTTCATACATAAGACAAAATTTCCATAAACAATTAAAATTTTTCCACAAAACAAAAATAAATAAGCACTTTTAAAAGCAAAAATTGCAATTATAAAAGAAAAATTCTCCATAAAAAAATGGTCCACCAAAAAAAATACAAAATTTCTATAAATAAATCAATATTAGCAATAAAAAATTACAAAATATTCCACAAAATAAATATATTTTTTCCATAAAATTTTTTTTTCTTTTTTTTTTTTTTTTTTTCCACAAAATGATCAATAAAGAGCAACAAAAAAATAAGAAAATTCCCATGAAGAAATATAAAAAAGCAATCAAACTGTGCTTTTTTCCATAGATGATCCCTTCTTTAAAAGCGTTCAAAGTTCATGTAAAATTTCATTAGCTTTATTGCTTTCCTGTACCTCCCCTTGGAAACCCTCCCATCCCTTTCACTACTCCCTATTCATTGTTTTGTGGAAAAATTTAGTTTATTCCATTCATAATGTTTCGTCTCTACCATCATACCTTTTATATTTGCTTCTTGTAATACCGCTATGTCTATTCCTGTTTGATTAAATTCTTCGTCTATCTCTTCTCTCTTACTTTTGTGGCAGCAGCCTCTCACATTCAAGCTTGCTATTTTGAAAATATTGGGATTCATTCTTCTTTGATTCTGATATTATAATTCTTTATTTCTAACCGTAGTGTCTTCGACCATTGATTCTTTCTTTTGTTTTCCACATTACATATCAGGAAATGTTATTTTCCTTTTTGAAGTACATTTTATCCACACTATCTATTTGTATTTCGTTATCTATGGTACTTTCAAATAATACTATGTCATTTTTTTAATTGGTTGTCATTAACAAATATCCTTACTTTCGTGTTTTCTTGATATACTTTAATGTTCATTCCGGTAATGTTTGCTATTGCCATCCAAATTTCTGTGCATGGAATAAGTGTTTGTTCCTGTAGGTTCTTTCTCTTAATATCTGTCTGTAGAGCAATTGTAATTGGTTTGAATTCTGGTAATTCCGGGGAAATTTTGCTTACTTAATGGCACACCGACCAAATCAAGCTTTGTGGTCCCTTGACTATCCTTTTCGCAACTATTCTTCCCTCTTTAACATTACAATAGAAATTTTTATTGATAACATCAATTTTCTCAACAATTTCCATCATACTCATTTCATCCAGCACATCATGATTCCTAGTTTTTCCTTCGTCTGTCGATTTCATTTCTACATTTTTAAGTGTTCTTGAGTTTTCCTCTTTCCTTATATTTTTACTATAAACACTTTCATAATGATTAATTCCATTATAGTAAATTTCAATTGTTCCTTTTGACTCATTACCAAACTGGTAATCCAACGGTTCATAAATTGGATTAAATATTTTAATATCAATTTTTAAATCTTTTTGATAGCTATAAATCATTCAGTGCCTCCTCATGTACCATTTGTAGCAAGATTATGTATGAAATTCTCTATTCTTCACTATTTTCTTCTGGTATTTCTTTAATATCGTCCTGCATTGTTGCCATTATTATGTCCTTCAATTCCACTCTATGATCCCATAAATAATCTTTTACTTGTTTTCTCAATGTATTTGCCATCTCCTTAAATTCAATGGTGAACATACTCCAACTAGTCAATTGTTGCACAATTGAGTAAAACGTGCAGTTTTCGTCTGCAGGAACTTTGACAACTTTAATTTTATAATTGAAAAATGCTTTTTCTACTGAATAATTCATTTTCACAAAATAAAAATTCAATTCCTTTTATTTTTATTTGATTTTGTCAGAGATATAATAAACAATCACTCTATTTTTTATCTATTATTTTAACGTTTATTTGTTAATATTCGATTTGTTTTGTTATTATTTTGAATAATGATTTTCTTATTGTGTTATTTAGTTGATAAAATTTGGAATATGTCTTCAATACTATGAACAAAATTGAATGAAAAACTATTAGTTTGAAAAGAAAATAGAGGAAAAAAAACAAAATAAATTAAGTGTAAGATAATAAGGAATTAGGTAATTATTATTGGGTATTATATTTTGGTAACTAAACGAGTTTTTTCCTTTATTTTTGATTTCAATACTGTGAATATGATAACGCGGGTTTTGGTATAACGGATATATTGTAAGAGAAATAATCAATAGTCAATAATAATATTTCACTTGAATAAAACGTAATTATATTTTAGATTAATTAATCACTCACCGAATTTCAAATCCAAAATCTTTACGGGAGCCTTAGTTGAAAATATTTAATTTTGAAATTTCTTACCTTTCTAGTCCAAAAGTTCTGTTAAATGATTAATTAATATTTTCACTCACTCTCACTCTCACTGAAACTTCCAAACCTAAAACCAATAATATGCTATCTAATTTAATTAAACACCGCCGATATTAGCACAATTATTAACATCTGAAATATGACTGGAGGAAATTTTTTCGCGTCCGATCTCTTGGATTGCTATGATTCCTCTCCCCATATTTTCGGAGGTCACTTAGAGCATACAAAATCGAATGAGCCTGATGGAGCAGAATCGATGATCTGAGCCACATATTAATAATGAAACTGAAACCCTACTAAAACGATGGTCTTGCATATCTTGGACAATGCAATAGAAAACAATTCAAGTAATATCAATTTGATCATAACACGCTTTTACAAATCGCTATAATCAACTGTGAATCGAGTGCAACATCATCTCCATCATTTAAAGACTCTGCCGACAATTTGGCGACAAATTGACTGACATCTTTATCTTTGCTCGTTGATTTATTGCGCCTGTGTGTACCATGGCACGCTGTCGTAGCTTGTTGCCTCTTTTCTTATACGATCCTTTTGCTCGGTTTTTTTTTCAACCCTAAATCAATCTTTCCCCAAATCCCCCAAACCCAAATCTCATCCGTGATTGAACGAAAAAGCCACCTTCCGCACGACTGTGCGAGGTTCTCCACCACCGCATTAGGATGTGTTTGTTCGTTGGCCGTGGTTTGTTTGCCGCCACCGACGACCGACGATGGCCCAGAGTACTTTTACGTGCCAAATGTTTAAAGTTAGATTTATTGGAACCGTGCTCTCCGGTAACGGTCGTTTTTTCGATGCTGTTACTGTTCGGAAGCACACTTGGGACACTATATCACAAGTATTTTTTCCGCAGAAGCATGTTAGTATTAAAAGATAATATTTGTTTAATCCGGGTTGCGTGACATTCTGTGAGACTAAGTAAGCTATCGAACTGCAAATCGCATTAGTGATGATAGATCACATAACAGTTTCCAGAATTTTAATGGTGACTGGAATATAGATGAGGACGGTTTCTATTTCCCCAAAGGTGAGAATCCTTTTTCCAATCCGCTGCGGATAAGAGCATTCCTCTGGATGCTAAACCAGACCAGTAAACCAGAGGTGAGGATTCCGAAGGATTCGAAGACTGGTATGAGTCAACGTGCACGCGTTTGTTTGCGGTGCTGTCGCATCAATGGCCATATCACGGAATGATTACCTGGTGTGAGTACCAGCTTGATATAGCATAAAAAAGTGCTAAAATTGGGAGACCGACCCAACAGTTTAGAAATTTTTCCGGTGTCAATTGAAAGGGATAGAAGAAGAGGAAAGTCAGCTGTGTTGGTGGAATCATACTCAAATCTCAATTATCGAGGCTTCATGCGCAAGCTAACTCGCCTATGATTTTGTACAGCAAGTAGCGCTTGAGTTTTTCTTGAAACTTTGCAACGTTTCGCTCCAAAACACAATAAGACTCAATGAATTATTGGCAGTGGCTGATTTTCTACCCACCGCTGTCACATCCAGGCGCTATAGTATATGCGCAAAATAGCCAGCAAGAGTTAACCGCCAGAAATTTGTATGGCGAAAGTCATCTAACGCGGGATTTCTCAAAATAAGAAACCTTTCATGAAAAACTTTTTGGTACCGATTATGTAGGAAGGTGTCCGCTACCATGCCTACCAAATATTTTTTTAATGAAAGTGCTTAATTTTGAGAAATCGAACCTTAGATGCCTTTCGCCATACTGATTTCAGAAAGGCACACTAGGAGTTGCCGCTGTAAGCACGCTCAAAGCAGGCGATTCATTGAGGTGATTTTTTTTATCATACTAATTTGTCATGAGTATGGATGTACCTCGAAAGTTACCAACAGTACTACGACTTCCGGTTCTGATTGATTGATTGCAATCGATTAGTGTGACACACCATCCGTGATGAATACCATTTTACATGCGGTAGGAAAAGTCCTGTCTTAGAGCAAGCGATTGAAAACTGCAGCGATGAGAGTAGAAATTGTTGCTTCGCTACTCAGAAGGGTAGGATTCTTGAATGCTTTCTGGACATCGTCCGGATCAGACTAAACTGAGGGCTCAGTGCACTAATGTTGACGGGAAGTATGTGTCCGAAGAAGTTCCACCGTTTATCTGGCGATTCATTGCTCAACACGCTTCCAAAATATTTGGTAAACAATCGACGATGCCGGCAATCCGCCGAAGAAACGTAAGAAGCAGCTACCACATGTGCGACCAGAGCGGAAGGAGAAGTGCCCGCCGGTTTTTGTAAAGAGCAATCCGCCGGATTTGGGCCCGAAAATTCGCCAGCTGATCGCTAAGGGGCTGAAATCTCGCGTGATTTTTGAAAACGTCGTAAGTCAAAAAAAGGGTCTCTTTGTTTATTTTCTCTTTCGATTATTACGAACCCATAATAACATGTAGTGGAACGGTTCGGCGCTTCATTCCATAGCTCCTATTTCCATCCCATCAAAAATAATGCAATGGAAAGAAACTTGGTTGATTTCTTATTTTTGTGATTTTTTGCACCAGTGCTTGCTTGCTTGCTTGTGCTTGTTAGCAAAAAGAAGCGACGAGATTGGTGCTGTATTTCTTTGTTTTGCGATGAGATGAATATATGTTCAGTGGGAAGGAAAACGGAACAGTTCCCCTATATCGGATGTTTCAACAGAGATCTGAAGAAAATAGCTTTGCCTAGCGTTGTAACCGGCACGGAGCGATCCGTACATAAAAGCACGTGGCTTAAGCGTCACTCCACAAGGGACACCACGACCCAATTTAATTTGCCCGGATGAGACTCCCAAAGGGCGAATCCATTTATTTCTCAGATAGGATTTATGGATCGTTCCAGCAGGCAACGAACTAATGCTTTCATAGTGATGGGCGACATGCGAAAGCGCGTGATCGGGTGGTGGGCGATCAACGAGAGAATGTGCAGGTTGAGGATCGAAGGCCAGTTCTTCAACTTCAGTATAATCAATGTCTATAGCCCACACTCCGGAAGCACTGATGATGATAAGGATGCATTCTACGCGCAGCTGGAACGTGAGTTCGACAGCTGCCCAAGCAACGACGTCAAAATCATCATAGGAGAATTGAACGCTCAGGTTGGCCAAGAGGAAGAGTTTAGACCGACTATTGGGAAGTTTAGCGCTCACCGGCTGACGAACAAAAACGGCTATGACTAATTGATTTCGCCGCCTCCAAAAATATGGCTATTCGCAGCACCTACTTACAAAACACAGCCTTCCGTATCGGTACACCTGGAGATCACCACTGCAGACAGAATCACAAATCGTCCACGTTCTGATTGATGGACGGCGCTTCTCCGACATTATCGACGTCAGGACATATCGTGGCGCTAACATCGACTCTGACCACGAGTCCGCGAGTCGAAATGTGCAGGGATAAGGATGGAAGCTTATTGACGGACGAACGTGTGGTAATCGAAAGGTGGAAGCAGCACAACGAGGAACATTTGAATGGCGCTGCGAGTTCAGGCAGTGAAAGTCAAGGCTGCGGAGGAGATGACGTCAGTTCAGCGGACGATGTAAGCCAACCAGTCCCCACCTTGAGGGAAGTTAAGGATGCCATCCATCAGTTAAATACCAATAAAGCAGCTGATAAGGATGGTATCGGAGCTGAGCTCATCAAGATGGGTCCGGAAAAGGTAGTCACTTGCCTGTACGAACTGATAGTTAGAATCTGAGAAACTGAACAGCTACCGGAGGAGTGGAAGGAAGGGGTTATATGCCCCATTTACAAGAAAGGCGACAAACTGGAGTGTGAGAACTTTCGAGCGATCACCATCCTTAATGCCGCCTACAAAATGATATCCCAGATCATCTTCCGTCGTCTGTCACCATTAGTGAATGAGTTCGTGGGAATCAAGTCGGCTTCATTGACGGACGCTCGACAAGGGACCAGATCTTTACTGTACGGCAAATCTTCTAAAAATGCCGTGAATACCAGATCCCAACGTACCATCTGTTCATTGATTTCAAGGAGGCATACGATATGGAAAATTATGGACAAGAACAGCTTACCAGACTGATTGAAGCAACGGTGGATGGTGTGCAAAAGATTTGTGAAGATTTCGGGCAAACACTCCAGTTCGTTCGAATCGCGCCAGGGACTTAAACAAGGTGATGGACTTTCGTATCTGTTGTTCAACATTGCGCTAGAAGGTGTCATGCGGAGAGCCGGGTGTAACAGCCGGGGTACGATTTTCAACAGATCCAGTCAATTTATTTTGTTATGGAATTTTGTTATTATTTAGTCTAAGTTACTGAAACTATAGCTATAACTCCGTTACTAGTGGAATTCAAACAACGAACCATTAGGCAGAGTTGTAGAAAAACCTTCGCACTAGAAGTCCACCATACAACATATTTTGAAATTCAGCTTCTGGAATATGTTATTGACAAACTACTAAATGATCGAACGCAAATTACTGAATGATCGTTAACATCCTTGCCTTTGATCCTTGCTAACGGCTGAAAATAGTGTTAGTCGTGAAATACGAAGACGCATCATCTGTGGAAGTCGGGCCTACTACGGGCTCCAGAAGAAACTGCGGTCAAAAAAGATTCGCTACCGCACCAAATTCGGTCAAAAAACAATGCTCGAGGAGGACTTGCAAGCACTCGGAGTATTCGAGAGACGGGTGCTTAGGACCATCTTTGGCGGTGCGCAAGAAGACGGTGTGTGGCGGCGAAGAATAAACCACGCGCTCGCTCAGTTCTACGGCGAACCCAGTTTCCAGAAGGTAGATAAAGCCGGAAGGGTACGATGGGCAGGACATGTTGCAAGAATGCCGGACAGCAACGCTGCAAAGATGGTGTTCACATCTGATCCGGCAGGTACGAGATGCCGTGGGCGCAGCGAGCGAGGTGAGCAGACCAGGTGCAAAACGACTTGGTGAGCATGGGGCGTATTCGAGGATGGAGAAAAGCAGCATCGAACCCGTATATTGTGGCGTCAAATTGTTGATTCAGTGTTATCTGTTTAGATGTAGACTAAATAAATGAATAATACGAACACATGTTGATTGATAGTCGCAGGGAGCTCTTATTTTGTATTGGTGTTCGTTTGTCTCTCTTTCCCTAGCTGTGTGCGGTTTTTTCCTATCTCCTATCTATAATCGTTCGTGCTGTGTGCTCTAACCTTCTAACGTGACGTCACGATTTATTGAAGCGCATCTCCTTAAGGTCACTCCTCACGGAATCCAAGTTTCGAAGTGCTCGCGTTTTCGGGGGCACACCACTCGATACGGAGGCGGCGCACAACTGTCATTTGTGTTGATATAGCTTTGCTGCGTCGCAGCAAGCGTGAAAATATATTAAAATGACAGTTGTGCGTTGCTTCCGTATCGAGTGGTGTACCCATGAAAACGCGAGCACTTTGAAATTTGGATTCCGTGAGGAGTGACCTTCACGATCTGCGCTCCGGGTAACAGCTTGAATTGCGATGACAGTCAAAGTGGCTAATACTGGTCGATGACCTCGCCCCTTCACATTACCGCTCTTGGCGGGACTGCGCTCCTGTTACGCAATGTAACTTTCGGTGGTGGCAAAAAGGTCTCGCACGCGTGTTCACGGGTACGTGATTGCGGACCCACATATTGTCGGTGGGGTTTCAACTCACGGCAAAGAAAAAACGCCGTGATGGCTTTAGCGGCACATCCTTCAGTCTACGACTGGACAACAAATTCCTCCGCGGCGCTCTCCTTGGACGCCGTACTCCGTACAAAAAACGACTTGTCTCACCGTTCGATGGGACTTACTGTCGATGACCGTTAGGCAAGGTCGATGCTCTTCCCGTCAGGACAATGATTAGCGTGTCGAAGAATCGCTATGGCCGTTCGTCCACTTAGAGGTCTCCCGGCCTCCTCGGACCGATATCGTGACGGATCGTCCGCTTCTGGCCAGTTGGCGATTGCCAGGAAAATTCCGTCCGTAGGGGATGAAGTGCGCGCTTGGATGCACGGAATTCACTGCGAGTGGGAAATAAAAGCCAATCTGGCTAGACGGGACACATGGTGAGCACAGGCACAATTCAACACATTTAGAGCAAGCACATTTTACCTTTTGGTCTACTTTTGTTTTCTAACAACCGCACACAAATTGCACGCAAAGTCTGCCTACAGTAACTACGAAACGAACAAAATAATTTATTTAATTAACTACTTTAACGCCACTTGACAATAAATATTAATACTTGTGACACACGAGACAACAAACGCGTACTTCCAACTCCTTGGAGAATCACGGACAAAATGATCGCGTCTGTGAATCTTCAGATTAAGGAAAGTGGGACTCGGACACAATTGTAAGAACGTCATTTCCCGACCCCTTTGTGTACAATCGTGACTTTATCGGTACGATTGATTACTTGACAAAATAACGGGCTTGGTAGTCATATGGCTACGGCTTCTGCCTCATGTTCTAGCAATCGCTATAACTGGAAATGGACTTACCGTTTCCATTACTATTCCTATGTCTTCATCTTGAGTATTCTAACAGTAATCTGCTAGAATTGGAAATGAATTATATAGAGCTCGTTTCCTACATCCAATTAAAAATTCCATCAGTTGCTTTCTCCTATCTATTACATTGACAGCTCGTTAACCAAGACGGACCTCTGTCTCTCGTACCTAACCCAAAAATTCAAACAAATTCCGCATGAACTCGTGGCAAGGGCAGAGGTATATTCGGCTTGCAGTGGGCGAGTGATTGCATCATCATTTCCTCCCCTTCCCTACATTGACTTGCACTCTGACGTGGCAGGCGCCAGTATGACCTAACAAATGAGATCACCAGTACTTGTACATTGAAGATGTGTGCTAGTCCCAAGCAAACATCTGTTGGTTCCCTGTGCAAGAACAGCTGATCTGGTCATAATGGAGTAGCAACTACGAGCAGTCAATTAAGCTCAAGGTCAAGCTCACGATTGATGACTTGACTCAAGGTCAAGCTCACGATTGATGACTTGACGAAATAGTCGCGCTGTTATCCCTTTCCCACGAGAATGACGGAAATGCTTACAATCTACCTTAATTTTCCTGACGCTGTAGCGTGCTAAGGTGGAAATATGGCAATAAATGCAAAAAAAAGCTACGGTATAAGACCGTAATGAAAGAGAGTGTCTCATTCGGACAGGTTACCATTTTTGCCTTCGTATATCATGCGGGTCACACAATGATACTTTTATGCCAAGTGAAGTCGACGCAATATCCAATCCAAAAATTGCCTAGACCGGCACCGGGAATCGAAACCAGCCACCCTCAGCCATGGTCTTGCTTTGTAGCCGCGCGTCTTACCGCACGGCTAAGGAGGGCCTAACGAAACAGAACGAAAGGGAACGAAAAATCTATCAGCCCTTGTTGACAAAATTATTTTGAGCTTTTAAAAGGAATGTCTTCACTTGTCATAAAAAGCTCAAAATAATTTTCTTAACAAAATGGCATCCGAGCGGAGTACTTTTATAGATTTGAAGAGGAGGATCGCAAGTATTTTTTTTATTCCTTTATTTATTTATTCAGGCACTCTGTGTTACTTAACCGCTACTGTGCCGAGATCTACTGTGGTATTCTGCTGTGCAGAATCCACACAGAATCTATTTTTAGATTTCCATTACCATTATTGTTGTCGTTGCCAGTTCATCTCATCGTCAGTCCATTGTGTCCGTTTGTCCATGTCGTGCATCCAATGATCGTTGCATTGTTCGGTTGCCATTTTATCCGGGTACGTTGGAGGAATGCCTCCGAGAAGAACAAGTTGTCAGTCGTCATCAGGCAGCCATGACGATAGGTGCGTCTCCCAATACGCTTTCGCATGGGCTGCGTATCCGGCGACTGTCGAGGGTTTGTGGAGGGGCTGGGAATCGAACCCATGACCATTCGCTTATAAGGCGAACGGGTAGCCAATTACGCTACGGGACCCCCCTAATCGCAAGTATTCTGAAGGACGTGGCCTTCCTCAAGAAGTGCCAAAAAGAAAGGCTGACTCCTGTTAGCCTTAGGATTAAGATGGGATCTCACATCCCATAATCTATCATTTAGAGAGCGGAATCGAATTTGTTGTAGATGTCAACTAAGGGGCACTATGTCAAGCTAGAGAGGTGAACTTGGAGTGCTACAACCTACACCTCAAGCTGACAATGGAGAACTCAGACTCTTTCGACCTATTCCAAAAGAAGGTACAGCGGGCCGAAGAATGTGAAGCGAACAAGAAGAGGAGACTGCACAAGAAGAAATTGACCATTGTACTAGGGAAATCAGCGACGGAAGGCAGAACGACTAACCCTACAGTACAATTGATCGAAGGATTCGTCGTTAATCGTTCGACACTGCAGTTTACGGAGGAACAATTAGCACACCTCAATAAGGGTTAAGGATATGAAACAACCCAGAAAGCGGACCTAGAACAGATAAACATGGATACTGAGACAGCGATTTCACAAAATGTTGATTAACGGGACCAGAATAGTGTGAGAAACATCGCAGCAGACGCCATCAAAGCAGGACAGCAGGGACAACAAACAAAGACGAGAGGAGGAGTTGAAGGAGAAACCCGTTTACTACATGAAGGCAGACAAAGGAAACGCAGTGGTTATAAAGGACAAAAAGGACTACGATGAACAATTGAAGACCAAAATCAACGGAGGACTATACAGGAATTTGAGAGTGGACCCACTACTCGGACTTATCAGACTTACGAATTAAACGATAAAGGAATGCAAGACATCGGAAAAGCCCGGGAAAATGACGAAATTGTGATACATAAGGACTACCAAAGATACATAAGCCAGGTACAGAGATTCGAGAAATAGTTTCATCAGTGGGATCCCCTACACAAAACTTGCCAAGTGGTTTTTTTCCTGTTCGGGTGTGCCACTGCGACCAGTTATTGGATCTATTGTAGCGTTACCCGTATCCTTAGTGTTTAAGTGCATGTCGAATTATTCCATTACTATTGATAAGCAATGCACTATCGGTTTCGATACACTTGGTGTTTTGTTTTCTCAAGAGCACCATGACAAGGTCCCGTTATTTAGACCCTTCACAGAAAGCAATCCCATTGATTCTTATCAATAGAAAATCAATCCTTTTTTTGAGAAAACAGAACAGTAATACTGTTTTTGGCCATGCATCGGAGCCCTAATCACATCCTTATCTTGCTTTTAGAATATTACCAGTAAAGCTATACACCCGGGATTTAGCTCGGTCAACAAGACTACTTCAAGCAAAAGAATTTGTTCAGTAATAAGTACTTCCATGTGTTCCTTTCACTACCGCTGTTCGCCAATTTAAGAAGAGTTAGTATGTACGTTTTAAAACCACTATCTCGATTTTTCCAGCAGTCAGTTCAGCCTAGAGCCGGGTACCGAGGTTTTCAAACTAATTACTTGAAAAGTTGTTTCCACTGAATATAATTTAGCCTCAACTGTCAACTGTCTGCAAGGTAACATTATTTATGTTTTATTTCTGAGACTGCTGTTGGTAACGGGGATTTAATACGATGAATTACCACAACTTATTGCCCTAGCTAGAAAAAAGGATTAAGTTAGTGCTCTGTTTGGCAGATCTTACACCGTAACACACTACGTCAAAGTTATCTACCGTGTTACGGGAATAGCACATGATATTCATCTCTTATTACAAATAGCCAAACTTGATCTCCTTATGATATTTTGGTGCAAAGTACGATATTTTGGTTGGCGCCACTTTAGTGGAAAACTTCTACTAAAACCACCCACCTGCGACCATTTCCGACAAACGCCAAGCAATTATGTTTTTTGTCTTGGGTCAAATTTTGTTTGTTACTCTTCTCAACAAAACGTATATTGAATCACTAAACAGCTCACACTCAAATTCAGAATCTTGCGAGAAAGCTTTACTGAATGCATTGAATTTGTCAGTCTCTCCCATGCTTCGGGACTGCTCCCTGAGGAATCGCGATCAAAATGGCAAAATGGTTTTGCACTTTGAAAAAAAAAATTATCTCGTTTCAACCTTCGTTTGTATAAAATAGTGGCCCGGAAAAAATCGATTTAATTTCCAACGACTAACAGAAGCAAAACTATAAAATCTTGTCAGAAAATTCAATTTTTCGCCAACGACAGCCAAATCGATGAAGACGTCACCTTATTGGGAAATTTCGTTTAGCTGGATCGACATTATCGTTTAAACGAAAAAAATCGAAAATTTAAGCCGAATAGTATGTTTGTCTGGGTGACGATTTTTCCCAACGGTCAATACCTCATCTTGGATTTTGTCCTGGAAAGGAGAGTGTGTAATTAATTCTTGAACATCCTTTCACTTTTCTACTGGCGCCCGCCATAGAAAACGATAAATGTGTGCATCTATCACGGGCGGAAACCGAACATTGCAAATAAATATATTTGCGCTTGATTTCACGCCATATCGGATTCTGCTTTTTTTTTCGTGCGTTTTTGAGGATAGGGTAAGGGAGGTATTTTGGATTACCAGTTCAACAGCTCATATTTTGAACCACTGAGTGCAAATTCCTCTTGGTGCTCCAAAATAAGAGCCCCCGAAGGGTGGTCCAAAATACATCCTTTACCCTAGTGTCTTCTAGGATTCTGATTTCTGAGACGAATGATTTCAGCGGCTATACGTCCGACAAGTCGTTCCGGCTTCTTGATTCGTTTGACCTCCGAGCAGTTTATTCAATGTTCATAAAGAGACACAAATTATTATGGCAAATACCATCCATTTCGTATAGCTACGTATAGTTCTACGTCACCTTTGCGTACAACCCGATTTGGCTGCACCTTTGATTTTCTGGATATGCCGCCCAGTGGCGTCCGTGGCTACGGTTTTGGAGGGTGGTTTTGGACATAAACTCCCTCCCCCCAGGCTAATTTTCTGGCTACGCCAATGATGCCGCCACATGTATTGCGAATCCAAAACAGTTTCGCCTTAAAATGATTGTCAATGATTGAACGAATGCGCAGCGTCAAGAACTTTAGAATTGCACCAACAACGGCCATTTTCGTATTGACTTTCTTCGACAAAACAGAAGCTGCTAGTTGTAGCGCCAGTCGCTGCAAAGTTTTCCCCGCAGATAATCGAATAGGGAAAAAAAGAACGATGGAAAGTTTTCCGGTCGAAGTTGACCATCAGCCCCAGCTTCCACTCGATAGATGTGGAAAACCCAATGGCTCGAACTTTTCCTATCTCTATTGTGAGCGGTTTCCTGCTTCTCGGATGTCGCCATCCGCTGTCGAACGTTAAAGACTAACCGAACCGATGATTGTTCGGTGAAAGTTGGCCTTTCGGAATTCAGCTTGGGGAAGATGTTTGCAGATAGGTATAAGAAGAGGGCACCCCAAAGGAAAAGTGGGAAAACTTCGCCGGTATGTCTTCACCAGGTGCATTCACCTGTTATTGTGGGTAAACCTCCCATGCTGAGGACGAGCATAAGTTATTCGAAAGGGCGGCGCCGTGATTTCATGCGACATTCTTTATTGTTATTCAGCGCTAGGATGAGAGTGGAAAATAGTTCGGAAAAAAGGCTTCTGCACGTGACTGAGTTGTGGATGGGAAAATAACTTGTTTTCAACGGTAAGTATAGTGGCACCAGGTTATTGTACCTATTGTTCCCTTCTGGTTGAAGCATGACATCAAAGCTGGAGGAATGCTGAATGGAATGTAGAATGAATTTTAATTATTTTAATGAAATTCGCTCGAGCGCTCATATTGCACACTACCCAACTCTTGAAGATTTAACCACCATGGTTTCACTTAGTGAAATATTGTTATGGTTTGGCACAAGCAATCTACCATCCTTCCATTTGAGAATGCCTTCAATTGACCCATCCCCAAAGTAATGACACGGAAAACCTTTTTATCGCTTCGAATGGTTTATCTCCAGCAAAACACCTTCGAATGTGACTCGACCTGATTTAACTGAAGCTCCGTACATGGCCAGGTACAATAAGAGAACGGAGATTTAGTATCGGTAAGCAGAAAATCCTCTTAACAGCTTTTGTCAGTGATCTGCAGCTCAAAGGCAACGCATTCCAGTACCGATTTGCCCTCCCAATTGCTCGCCGGAGATAAGGCTCGTGAATGAGTACATATATTGTAATGGCAATATAGTCTTTTAACGAACTTCATCTAGCTCATATGGATGGGCTGGATTTAGTTTCGAAAGATGGAGTATGTGTGACTTGATTTATCTACTTGTACTTTACTCAGTACAATGGTGAATAACAGGGCGTAGAATTATAATAACACTTCCAGTATGTGGAATCTACATGGTTCAACATTTGAAGAGGAGGGAACATTCATAAATAACGCAATATGCCAAAAGTGAGGAGGTGGTTGCAATTGCTTGACGAGCCTCAAAGTTGTTATCAAACTCATATATACAACTTGTTTACAACGAAAAAAGCGCAAGAAGTTGATATCACCCTTCATGATTTGTTTAAAATGCTGATAGTTCTCAATTATAATTTAATTATAACACATGAAAATTAAGCTGACATTTTATAAATATTAGTGTAGCTGAGTAGTCGTTCCGTGCGCACTACCACTATCGTGGTTGATAAAGCGTGCTTCCTTTGATATCTAAGCCTGATGGATGTAGCTGTCACGGGTGGGGCTTGAAGCTTGAACAGAAAAACAATAGAACAGATTAAAAGGTGGTTGAATTCGTATATTTGAAGCTAAAACACATCTTAAAACGAATTAAATTACTGCATTGATTTATTTGTAAGTACACTAAGCTGAAATACACTAAGGGAAGATCCATCAATTACGTAAGGAAAAAATTGGACATTTTCAACCCCCACTCCCCCCTATGTCACAATTTTTGTATGAAACATCTGAAAATTTTGTATGGATCGTCACACTTTGATCCACCCCCCTCTACGCGTTACGTAATTTGTGGACGCTCCCTAAACAAATTGAATTAAACCAAAAAACATCAACTGTTTATACAGAAACACATAAAGTCATTGGACATAGTTGCGGACAGTGGACATACATGTTAAGGCTCAAATTACCGTCATCCAGTCTTTGACGAGAAAAACAGCCAAGTGCTCTTACCACCTCCCAGTAATAAAACCACCCACCGAGGAGAAAAAGCAGTCTCCAGCTGGATGGGGGAAGTATTTTTGTTTCAAAACTACATCATCCAATAGCAAAGACATAATTATATCCGGTGGATGCTTCATTTGGTTGTCTTTCGCTTTAGTTTTTAAAAAAAAACTGCCTTTTGCCACATTTTTTCCCAAGAGGGGAAATCGACGATTTACTCTCACGATCTTTTATATTTAAGAGAGCGGGAGAGTAAATCGTCAATTTCCCCTCTTGGGAAAAAAATTCGCAAAAGGCAGTTTTTTGGAAAACTATAACGAAAGACAACCAAATGAAGCATCCACCGGATATAATTATGTATTCGCTATTGGATGATGTAGTTTTGAAACAAAAATACTTCCCCCATCCAGCTGGAGACTGCTTTTTCTCCTCGGTGGGTGGTTTTATTACTGGGGGTGGTTCGAGCACGTGTCTGTCTTTCTCGTCAATGACTGGATGACGGTAATTTGAGCCTTAGAAGGACTAATTACGTAAGTTCACAATCAATTGAATGATCTTTGTTAAACTAACCTAAATAAAACTTGCAGCAGCATTCTCTACCTCAAAACCGAGTTTGCTAGAAAGGCGTCCCGAAATCTCAGTTTTGTTCACTGACCTTAACAATTAGCTTGAGAGTAAATGAAATCAATTTACAAGAATGTTGCAATAACAGCATCATAAATACAATAGCCCTGTTTGTCTGTCCGATGACTAGCCAACCAGACGCAGCACGCGAAGAAATTCTCACAAAAAATAAAATATTTGACACTTCAATTCTTTTTTACTATCAGATGCAGAAAACAAAACCAGTGACAACCTTAGACAACCAGACACAGCATTTGATGGAGAAAATCACAGACAACATACGTTAAAAATTGAAAAAAAAAATACTTGCCACGGTCGCTACTGCGTCCACAAATAAACTAGTTCTAAATAATGTACTCAAGTTCTTATATTACGTACGTAACGTAGTTTCGTATTGAACAAACATTACACACACGTTGAATTGACTCATTTTTTCGAATACAATCATCATTAGAATATTGTTATTGGATGACATCTATTAATCAATAACAAATTTTATCACATGCACAAATATCATCAGGCTATTTACCATATAATCAAATATCATTACGTTACGACATTCCCTCTAGCATATTGCCGGCATGTAAATATCCCATTTGTACCCATAACGTTTAATTTATTTCCCGTGTGAACGACCTCCATTCCTATTTTTGTCTCTCCGCAAAGACACTTGCCACGTTGACGACAAAACGAAAACGGAAGCACCTCCGGGCTATCACCATCGTGTAAATACTTACTTTATGATACCCATCGCCCATTTCTTCCTGATACACCCTTTCGCTAGTCGGCCGGTTTGTTTCCTTCTGTGATGTTTCGTTTCATCAGACAACTCGCGTCTGATTCCATAAAATCTTCCCCACTTCAAAGCACAGTGTGGGACCTCAGCAAACCAAGCATGGCGGCGATGAAAGTAATAATCGCTCGATTCTTCAACATGAAGAGCAGGACATTCTTGACTCAGGTTATTGATGTGCCAAAGCTCCTTCCAGGCAAATGTGCGGAATTGCGTAATGACTATTTATGTACTCGAAGCAGCGCAGCGCACAACAACAACCCAAGTTCTCCAACCACTCCTACGGTTCTGATCACTTACTTGGTAAACGATTTACTATATCTGCAGTTTATGGTTACGGACCACACTGCCGTACGCCGGAAGGGGACACGGAATTACTTTCATGCCCCATTTACCGACAGTCAAGGCGAATGTGTGTGTTGTGCGAATGTCATGCTCTCCAGTAGCAATATGTCACATGCCACAGCAGCGACTAACTTGACTAGGCGGACGGAAACAGAAGCGGGTTGGGTGTGTGTAGGGACCACGCGTTTCCTCTCTGTATCTGCAAACAGTCGTCCATCTAGTGATGAAAAAAGCCTCTATAGAGACTAACTCAAATGGAACGCAGAATTCAGCCCTTCCGGGAATTGGACATAAATCAGAACCCGCATGGGATAATGTGACGATTAAAAGCACTGAAAAACACGTGTTCACATGTTTCGTGAATGGGAGTATGCGCGGGTGAAACATGTCAGCATGTAGTAACCTGCATTCCATTCCCGTAACGCTGAGAAGACACCTTTTCGTGGTGTGTTACTAAGTAAGATCGACCACACTCTGCTCTAGTTCTTACTGTTCTTGTTAATACATGTGATGGTCGGAAAAGTATGGAACGACTATAATTTACTTTTTGATGACCCATCTATTACACCTTTTAGATGGAGTCAATGGAGTAAATTATAAAAACGCAACTCAATTAACCCTAGGCTAGTTTCGAAGCTGACGACATTAATCTCCAAGCCAAGAGCGCTCATTATTAGGAAAGAAGCGGATACGAAATTTGGACTGATATGAGCTCTGTGTAAAGGTGAAATTCCTAAATGCCAAACGCAATGTACAGGCAGCAGGGACTATGTCCAAGGGCTTGACGATCCCTCCCCAGGCCATCTGCGAGTTGTGGTGCCTTAAACCTCTATAAAAAGCTGCATGTATCCGCAAGTAGGATCCGCCAAAGCGACCGAGTGCCGCTCAAAGCGCACAAGCCCAAGTCCTGGTGTTAGGTGGGACGCTAAACAGACCTTACACGAAGGTCCTCCGACGAGACAGGAGGTTTGCGCAGGCCCAATAAGCCGCCTTTAAAAACTACCATTACGAACGACATAGAAGATAATACGACTCGATATAATCGGCAACGACCTATTCGACGAATAAAGGATCACGATTGGAAGCTTGGAACATGGAACTACAAGTCGCTAGGCTTCGCAGGTTGCGACAGGATAATCTACGACGAATTACATCCCCGCAACTTCGACGTCATAGCGCTGCAGGAAATCTGCTGGACATGACAGAAAGTGTGGAAAAGCGGGCATCGAGCGGCTATCTTCTACCAAAGCTGTGGCACCACCAACGAGCTGGGAACTGGCTTCATAGTTTTGGGCAAGATGCGCCAACGCGTGATTGAATGGCAGCCAATCAACGCAAGGATGTGCAAGCTGAATATAAAAAGTCGTTTCTTCAACTATGACATCATCCACGTGCCATTCCCACACAAAAGGAGACTCGACGACGATCTGTTCTGTGCACAGCTGAAGCAGAAATACGATAGATGCCCAATGCGTCAAAATCGAAAGATGCCCCATGACGTCAAAATCGTCATCGGTGACATGAACGCTCAGGTAGGAAGGGAGGAAATGTATAGACCCGTCATCGGACCGGATAGTCTGCATACCGTATCGATGATGATGATGATGATGGTCCCGCCACATACCCCTACAAAGGTTTGAGCTAGACGATTTATCTTTAAGATAATTAATAATGATCAATTTTAATCAGATTTGGCAAACAATAAACGATCCGATTATTTCCACAGATATAAATAACATTAACATATAACATTGCTATACAGCAAAAAACATAAGTTAGTAAATAGAAACAGTTGAATTCCACCACAGAGTTTTGCAAGCATCATCAGTGGTACAGCGAGTCCGATTAAGTTACAAAACTTGTGATAACTCTCGCATGATGCCAAAAGTTTCGTCAAGAAGCACGTACTCAAATTATTCTCGCTAGTACCAATCAATTTAATTTACTCGAAAAAATTCAAAACTTGTGTTACCTCTCCGCAGGTACCAAAAGTCTCGATAAAATCGCGTTCTATCTGAGAGCTCACTACTTTTCATAGTATCCTTCAAACAGTTCCAAATGTTTCAAGTATTGATTATAAAATCGTAAAAAGTCATTTATACCTGTATTCGCGCGCGATTCTCAAACATTTGTAGACTACACAAAAGAATGTAAAAATACAAATCAATAAATAAAATACCATCATCATCATCGAGGCGAACAAAAATAGTCTATAAGTAAAAAAAAAACAATTACATTGTTCAAGAAAAGATATCCGTTATCACAAACTTCGTCAAGATACACAATTAGTCAATACCAAAAACTTAAATATATTACTGTTTAAAAAACAGCCTTTACGTGTGAAATACAAAGTCTCTTGAACTCTGATAGTGTCCTTGCACGCTTGATGTGTATAGGCATCGAATGGAATACGTTTATTCCTTTATAAAACAATGAATTTTGTGAAGCACCATACAAAAAATAAGGTGTTCTTATTTCATCCGCGTTTCTAGTATTATATCTATGAATGTCACTTCCTCTTTCAATTCGATTACACAAATATGGTGGCAGCAATCCATCTATTATTTTGAAAATGAACACCATAGTTAAATAAACAATTCTTTGCTTCACTGATAACCATTGTAAAGCGTCCAACAAAAAGGAGGAGGAAGTGAATCTATTACATCTCAAAATAAAGCGCATAACTTTATTTTGCAAACGCTGTAACCTCGATATTTGTGTTTCATTGGCCAGAAATAAAATGGAGGCGCAAAAGTCCAGGTGAGGAGAGATGATTGATTTGTACAACTGTATTTTACTCGCAACAGTTAATTCGTTTTTTAATCGACATAAAATTCCATACTTCTTGGCTATTTTCTTGATGATTACTCAAATTTCAATTTATCATCAATAATCACGCTAAGATATTTAATTTCCCGAACGCGATCAAGTGTTTCATCATCAATTCTAACAGAAACATTATCAATGAATCGATTTCGCGAAATTACCATGTATTTAGTTTTACTTATATTCAACTTCAACTGTTTGTACTTCAACCATCTACTTAGAGAACACAAATCTGTATTCAAGCGTGAAACAACATCATCGATATTTCTAGCTGCAATGAATAATACTGTGTCATCCGCGAAAAGATTAATGTTGCAAAAACGTAAGACCCGTCCCATGTCATTAATATACATAATAAAGAAAACGGACCCTAATACACTTCCCTGTGGAACACCAAGATTACTTTCCATGGAATTTGAAACACAATCATTAAAACAGTCCTTTGGATTCTGTCAGACAAATAGCTTCTGAACCATTCATACGCAGAACCCGAAATTCCAAAGCGCTTGATTTTTTCCAACAATAAGGGCCTAGAGATTGTTTCAAAGGCGCGTTTAAGATCCAAAAATACAGCAATGATAGTATCTTTACACTCCATGTTTTCTTTCCATTAGGCTAACACTAAGTTCAATGCGGTTTCACAAGAATGTACTTCTCGATATCCCGATTGCTCTTGTATTAACAAGTTATTATTATTCAAATATGTTACCAACTGGCCTTTCACAACAAGTTCTAATATTTTATCTAATGTGTGCAACATGTTGATGGGACGAAACTCTTCGGCTTTAATCGTTCCAGCAACTTTTTGAATAGGAATGAATTATTGGCAGTGGCTGATTTTCAACCCGCCACTGTCACATCCAGGCGCTATAGTATATGCGCAAAATAGCCAGCATGAGTTAACCAACAGAAATTTGTATGGCGAAAGACATCTAACGCGGGTTGTCTCACCAGTAGGAACTTTTCACGAAAAACTATTTGGTACCAGTTATGTAGGAAGGTGTCTGCTACTACGCGTAGCAAATATTTTTTCGATTAGGGTGCTTATTTTCGAGATATTAACCATTAGATGCCTTTCGCCATACTGATTTCCAAAAGTTAACTCCTAGTGTGCCGCTGTAAGCACGCTCAAAGCAGGCGATTCATTATAAGAGATTCCTTCCAAACCTGCGGCACGTGCCCGGTTCTCAAAGATTCATTAATAAGGTCCAGCAGTTTGTGTCCAATGACATGAAAACAATCTTGTATAACTCTAGCGTTAACGTTATCAACTCCAGCCGTTTTGCCCAAAGAAAAGCATATATTTTTAAGTTCATCAAAGGTAATTGGCTGAAAACAATCAAATCTACATGTACTATTAACCGGCTGTTTTATTTCATCGGGCTCATCAACCAAATCGATAGACCGATTAATCGATGAAACACTATCGATGAAATAATCGTTAAAATTGCAAGCAATTACTTGTTCAGAATTTTCTAATGTGCCATTAAAAGTTATGGACCGCTGATTGGAACTAATAGATTTCAACAAAGATTTCAAAATTTTCCATAACTCCCTGCTGTTATTCTGATGCTGATCAATTTTCCTCTGAACATAATCACAACGCGTTTTTTTCAACGATTGTGAATACGTGTTCCGCGCATTCTTGTACCTGTTCCAATTGTTACAACTATGTCTTCTCAAAAATCTATTGTACAATTTATCTCTTTTACGTCTTAGACGCGAAAGATCTGAATTGTACCAGCTGTTCGAGTTATTTAAAGTTACAAATTTATGTTCAATTAACTTATTGGTACTTGTTTTCAGAACGTTCGTTATAGAACAGCTGATTTCTGATCTAAGTTTCCGGAAATATCCTAAAAATGCACGTTTCTCGCAACAAGATCCGAAACAGCTTGTTTCGAATATTTCCTTCAACACTTCAATTTAACAAAATCATTTTCGGTTATATCATTATTTTCTATATTTATCACTAATGTTTCATGATCGGTTACTTTTAAACAAATATCTGTAACTGAGTTTACAGAATCAAAGTTAGAATAAACATGATCAATTATAGTTCTACTGTGTCGGGAAATACGCGTATATTCAACAACTTTTTGTTTCAAATTGGAAAACTCAGTCAGACGCTTTAAATGATTCGAATTTTCGTCACACCAATTAATATTAAAATCACCAGCAAGTACATTTAGTTTACTAAAATCGATAAAAATTTCTAGCCAGTTCTCTAAAATTTCAATAAAACGCTGGTCACTCGAACTGGGAGAATGATATAAAACACCATAATTACCCTTCTTCATGCCACGTGCAACTGTAATGCCTAAGAACCAATTTCCTTCACAGGCTTCGTTTAATTGAAGCTTGAATTGAACCGATTCTTTGGCATAAATAGCAACTCCGCCAGTGTGTCTTGAATGTGATAAGCAAGCAGCGACTTTGTATCCCGGTATACTATACTGATCAAATGATTCATACTCTACAATATGCGTTTCTGCTAAAAATACCAAAAACGGACGTTTTTCTTCTACAATCGTACGTAGAGCTACGTGGTTTGTAGACAAACCAGCAATATTCAAATACAAAACATCTAATTAGTTCACATTACTACTGGAACTTGGTAGCTATTCATTGAAACGCAAGCCGCTTTTCTTTTGATCAAACAATTTCTTGTAGATCTTACACTCAGTACTAAATGCTGGATGATTGACGTCGAACTTCATGTTACGTTCCCGATTCATTTTTAAACAATTAACGCATTTCAATACAGTTGACGTGCACTCAGAAGTTTTGTGACTATCGCTGCACTTAGAGCACGCAATGTGGTTTTTACATTCTGTACTCATGTGCCCAAATTCTCCACCTTGGAAGCATCTCAAAACATTAATCGCGGGTACAACAAGGCACCGATCGAACCTTACATTAACCTTTTTCGCGGTCAACAAACAGCTATATGTATCTTTGTCTACTTCAATTACGGCACTAAATTGCTTGTACTTGAAGCGTGGATTTTCATAGCAGTCCGAAGCACTTTCTTCTTCCGCAAGAATATTCACAAGGCCACATAGAAATCACCTAATCAAGAAACGGAAAATCCATTCCCTGTGTC
Source organism: Armigeres subalbatus (assembly GCF_024139115.2). Lineage (NCBI taxonomy): Eukaryota > Metazoa > Arthropoda > Insecta > Diptera > Culicidae > Armigeres > Armigeres subalbatus. Next base: position 94,673,611 of record NC_085140.1, on the reverse strand, counting down.
GCATCGGACCGAGTCAGACGCATTTAGTTTGGATCTCTCACGCGAACTCGATTAAGTGCTTTTTTACGTTGCCAAATAAACGGCACCGAAGTTTCGCAAGGTGAATTCCTGGCGACCAGAAGGAAGCGGGCTGTAATTGGTAAATTACCAACCGGTAATCATTACAGCGCCGTGAATATCAGCATTCGGACAGAGCATCATCCATCCCCGTACGACGACGTTCGTAGGCACCTACAAAGGCAGAAACAAAACGGCTAAGTACCTATTCGCTTTGTATTGTTTGCATGCGGTGGAGTTGGGTACACTTTTTTCTCGATAGAAAGAATCGGACAGTGCAGAAAGAGTGGGCATTAGCCTGGTCCAAAAAAATTTTTTTTTTACTTAAATAAATTTATTTAAGTTTTTTTATCTTTGATACATGGACGAAGTGAGTGGAGGCGAAACGCCTCCCAAAGACAATGTCGTTCGCACGCGATTTTACCAGGCCACATCACCTGGTCCCTGGGTTGTTTACTTTCGGCAGAAAGTGAAAAGTATTGATTTTTTAGGAATCAAACGTGACTTGACGCGTCGTTTTCCGAAAACTGATTTTCATCAGATCAATCGGAACAAACTACGTGTAACCGCAGCTACATTCCAGGATGCAAATGCTATCGCAAAAGACCAGAACTATAATGTGGAATATTTGGTATATGTCCCTCGCGGGAGGTTGAGATTGAAGGCGTAATTAACGCAGCGAGCCTGACTTGCAAGGATGTACTTGCAGGAAAAGGCCGTTTAAAGAATGCCCTGCAATCTACCGTGGATATTCTGGACTGCAAGGAATTGCATTCAGCAGCCATGGTAGATGGTAAAAAGTATATTCGAAGTCAGGTTCGCTACGAGTAACGTTTGCCGGTTCGATACTCCCAAAATATGTAGATATCGAAAATATGTTGTTTCCGGTGCGTCTTTTTGTACCCAGAGTTTTCAATTGTACCAACTGCAAACAGTTGGGGCACACTGCCGAGTTTTGCGACAACAAGCCCCGTTGTGGCAAATGTTTTGAAAAGCATAGGGAGGAGTCCTGCCAACAACAAGTTACAAAGTGCGCTTATTGTGGCATGGACCCTCCCCATGGTTTGCAAGAATGCCCGGTGTACAAAAGGCGCACCCAAAAAGTTAAGCGTTCGTTAGTACAGCGCTCTAAGCAGTCGTATGCAGAAATGGTGAAGTCGCAAGACACATCCGCAACTGCCAACGCAACGGCTGCTATTTCAGCTGCCGTTCAAGTAAGTGATTTTTATGATGTCATTTCCATAGACGAATCGGACTCTGACGTAGCCGATATGGATGATTCTGCGGAGGTACACGTACCCGAAAAGAGGAAGAAACTGTCTTCCCGGGATTGCGCCGTAAGAAAACAAAAATCATCCCTAGAAGCTTGCCTAAATCTGATGGTAATGGGGGATTATTTAAAATTCCGAAGCAACCTGTCTATACTGCTCCTTTTGACCCATGTTGCAGTAAGACATTCCCGCCATTGCCTAAAACTGATGTTACAAAGCAACATCAGTCAAGGAATATCTCTGAGCAGAAAACTGCTACTCGCACTTCCAAGAAAAGAATCTCGTCCAAGCGAGGATTG